>NW_013704280.1:0-516 GCF_000517525.1 Limulus polyphemus | reverse complement strand
TGAAACATGTAAGCAGATATCATTGTACCTGTATATCGGCTTCAACTTGTGGCTCATTTAATTGATGAAACATGTAAGCAGATATCATTGTACCTGTATATCGGCTTCAACTTGTGGCTCATTTGATTGATGAAACATGTCAAGCTATGGGAATTAAATATATCTTTACAACTCCATATCTAATATTACTGAAAGAGCATCCAAGTTGTCATAACATGTAACTGTCATTTTTTTCCCCCCATATTAAGCCTGACAAAAACCAGTTGTTCGAAACACTGCTACATAAAACATTTTATTGCATTAATGTAAACAAGGTCTAAAACAGTCGAATTCAAAATTATTTAACTATGATCATCTTATTTGCTGTCCTTCGGTATGTTTACGGACTTACAACGCAAAAAACCTGGGGTTCGATTCCTCGCAGTGGACAGAATGGAGTTAACCTACTGTGTATAAAATATCATCTTGTTCTACAAAAAAAAAACATTTATTTTCTTATCATATCGTAATATTATA
>NW_013704279.1:0-516 GCF_000517525.1 Limulus polyphemus | reverse complement strand
GTCAACAAATGTGATGACATGGCCTTTCACCCATGACCCATCTTGAAAGGTTTAGCTAATGTCTATATTGAAAATCAAGGTAAATACTACCAGAATTAACTAATATATATTGAAAACCAAGGTAAAATACCACTAGAATTACTTTAAAACTTTACCCAGGATTAACTAATGCATATTGAAAATTAAGGTAAAATACTACTAGAATTACTTCAAAACTTAACCCAGGATTAACTAATGCTTATATTGAAAATTGAGGTAAAATACTACTAGAATGACTTCATAACTCAATCAGGATTAACTAATGTATATTGAAAATCAAGGAAAAATACTACTAGAATTACTTCAAAACTTAACTAGGATTAACTAATTTTTATATTGAAAATCAAGGAAAAATACCATTAGAATTACTTCAAAACTTAAGCAGGATTAACTATTGTATATTGAAAATCAAGGTAAAATAGCACCAGAATTACTTCAAAACCTAACCAGGATTAACTAATGTACCATATTTTTCGG
>NW_013704278.1:0-516 GCF_000517525.1 Limulus polyphemus | reverse complement strand
GATGACGCAACAATACTTTAAAACATATATCACCTTAGGTATCGCACAATGTGAAAGAAAGAAAAACAAAGTTATAAGGGAAAACAAAGTTAACCGTTTTTCCATTTTCAGCTTGAAATTGCCTTAGTTCTATTTCCTAGTCATTGCCGCAACTGTCTATGGAGATACAGAATCGAGGTCTTCAGTTGTTTTTATTTAGTTTCCTTGACACACACACACATATATATTTCGTTCTGGATTTTCTTGTACTGTAATAAATTAAGAAAATTTTTTTTTTCAAAAAACGAAATACGTGTATGGATGGCTAATACCAATCCTTCAAAAACAAGATAGTACGGATGGCTTTTACGTCATCCCTACATAATAACACAGGCACACAGTGCAGTAGAATGTTAACAGACAAAAATAAGATAAATTAAACTCAACTGTGATTGAATAGTTATAATTGTTGCTATATGTTAATTATTGCCCTTGCTATTATGTAGGGATGACGCAAATGTCATCCCTACTATCTTG
>NW_013704277.1:0-516 GCF_000517525.1 Limulus polyphemus | reverse complement strand
GGGCGAGCATGTTTGGTGGGACGAGGATTCAAAACCGCGACCTTCAGATTGCGAGTCAAGCCCCCTAACTACCTGGCCATGCCAGGCCATATTTTTACAGCCTAAAAAACACACTGATACAAGATGTTAAGGCAAAAACTTGTAAAATTTTAGTGAGCACAAGAATGGTTATCGTTTATAATACTTCTATTTTTTTCACAGTTCCTTGCCTAAAATTTGCAAAAAACAATGTCTGAACTTTTATCCTGATGAAAGACCTTTTTATTGTCAAATTCATGCATAACATAAAACATTTTTCATTTTTATCACTAATACTGAAATACCCATTTTTTATATCAATAATTTATAATTATATAAGAAAATTTCAGCTCTTTCCAATAATAGACTTTTTAATTCCAAATCTCTTAATCATTTTTAGATCTCAATACCTATTTTTTTTAATTTTTTGCTTTTCTTTTCATGGCATTTTTGTACAATATCTAAACTTTTAACAGCACATCAGCCTTGTTTTCTTTA
>NW_013704276.1:0-516 GCF_000517525.1 Limulus polyphemus | reverse complement strand
AAATTTGTGTGGTTGCTGGTTGATCATCTCAGTTTCCATATAATCCCATATAATTTGTTATTGGGACTTTGTTCTGGCTAAGACATGTGTGTGTGAGTATTCCCTTGATGTGTCTTTCCTTCCAGATATTGATTTACTGCATTTGCTACATCCTTGGGATCAATGTCTTGCTAGTAAATGAATCCCCACCCAACAAGTCTTGCTCCTGATGGAAAGACGTTATGGATAAGAATTTGCAGTTATAAATTTCAACTAAAACTTGTGTTGGTTTCCCACCATGCTTCACTACAGATGTTGTATGTTGACAGTCATACTGTTCTTTTCTTGATCATCAAACAAATTGTAGATAATTGTTGCTAAGCAATTTGAATTTATCTGTACAGAGCACCTTCCTCCAGCTTGGTATGTCCTGATGATTAGTGTTTGATGCCCATTTCAACCATTTGGTTTGGTTATCTCAACTCTTTCAGCACAGACTTTGTGTCTTGTTTTATAGTTTTCATGCTATAACTTTTG
>NW_013704275.1:0-516 GCF_000517525.1 Limulus polyphemus | reverse complement strand
TATATGTATAAGTAACAGTAGCTGGTTTCATTTCCGTTTTGTTTTGGGGTAAAAATACACTCCGATTTCAGAGGGATAATTTAACGAAGACGATTAATGAATGATTAATTAATCTTTGCTCAGGATCGCCAGCATCACCTAAGTTTTGTGAAATATTTTAATTCTTCATTTACTATAAAGTGTCCGTTTCTTTTCTAACAAAACTAAAATTCTGGGTTTGATTCCCTGCGGTTAACAGAGCGTAAATAGTCCATTGTGTAGCTTTGCGCAAAAGATAAAAAAAGTAAATCTTTCTAAATGCTCTGCCAGCTTTACAGATTCTTCCGTAGAAATAATCAGGTAGAAAATGTCAAAATTATCACGTGAATTTTGAAAACTTGATATTTAGAAGTAATAATACTCTAGAAGAACTGCTAATCTAAACGCTTATGAAAAGCTGCCTTTATTTATAGTGGCATTATCAGTTTGTCAAATGTTTATATTTGCAATACAAACAGCATGAACATTTATGTCATT
>NW_013704274.1:0-516 GCF_000517525.1 Limulus polyphemus | reverse complement strand
GTTCAGAAATACTTCATATTAATACTGTTGATAATATTGTTATCTTAAGTTAAAGGTTCAGAGCTACTTCGTATTAATACTGTTGATAATATTGTTATCTTAAGTTAAAGGTTCAGAGCTACTTCATATTAATACTGTTGATAATATTGTTATCTTAACATTGTATCTTTGAGCAACCTCAAGGATCACCAGCAAAGTATAAAAAACACAACTCACCGGTGTTCTAGAGATATTAACTTTCCATAAAAGGCTTCAACAATAACTAGGCCACCTTTACCCTCTTCTAGTTCCTTCATACGAATGTAGGTTTCTTGCATTAATGCCACCTAGTGCATGAAACTCATATTATTAAAAACAAATACTACAACATAACAGTAAAATTAATTAAGCTATAACATAAATACAACTTGTTATTAAATTAATTCTCCATCAAAACAATGGTTATTAAGGAAAGTAAGGTTTCTGAATGCTAAAACAGTGTTACTTCAACGTTGGTTTGATGTTATTCTGAATGCT
>NW_013704273.1:0-516 GCF_000517525.1 Limulus polyphemus | reverse complement strand
CTCGTGAAATCGAAGAAATACTGTATCATATGAGAGAAACTGTTATGGAGTAAATATTGGTAGTAACCACAAACTGATGTGTGCTGTTCTTCAACTTAAAGTAAAAAAAGGAAAAATGAATGAGTTTTAAGATTTAATAGTGTTGAATTACTACAAGAACCTGTAAAAAACGATTATATTTTAGAGTATCCGAAATAAGTTTGTAAAATTGGAAACCATAGATGATAATAATTATAATCTAGACAGCACAGAAGAAGTTCAAACACTGACATAATATGTGTAAATTTTATAAGGAAGCTGGAGAAATTATCCTTGGATATTTAGTAAAACAGAAAAGTATAGCCTGGATATCAGACGAAACGTTGGCAATTATAGAAGAGAAATTACAAAACCAGTATACAGAGAGACTAGACAGAAACTCTACTCTCTTTAAATATGAATAGGTCAAGTATTGAAGGTTATATACAAAAAGTTGAAAGACTAGCATTAAAGGATATTATAAAAATAAGTAGAAGG
>NW_013704272.1:0-516 GCF_000517525.1 Limulus polyphemus | reverse complement strand
AAAATATTATTGTTGACTAGTTACAGCAAAAATAATATTGTTGACAAGTTACAGCAAAAAATATTATTGTTGACTAATTACAGCAAAAATAATATTGTTGACTAATTACAGCAAAAATAATATTGTTGACTAGTTACAGCAAAAATAATACTGTTGACAAGTTACAAAAAAATAATATTGTTGACTAGTTACAGCAAAAATAATATTGTTGACAAGTAATAGAAAAAAATATTATTGTTGACTAGTTACAGCCAAAATAATATTGTTTACTTGTTACAACTGAAAACGTTGGTGTTAGAATTGTTATAGACATTAATGACTGGAATAAGGACCAGGCTTTTTTAACTGCCCAGTTTGATGTCTCCATTGTTCTGGGGCAAATTTCTCTGCGCACGTACCTTACACAAACATATAATAATTTCTAAATGGTAGACGATGGACAGAGCTTTCCAAACATATATAATATATTGAGTTTGTTTTAAGCTTTTCCAGCAAACCAAGGAAATAAACAATGGT
>NW_013704271.1:0-516 GCF_000517525.1 Limulus polyphemus | reverse complement strand
TATATATATATATATATATATATATATATATGTGTGTGTATTTACACACATGTGTTGCACATACATCTATACATTCAGGCACATTTATATATGTTTTATTCACACACACATACGTATATATATATGTATTATACGTATTCGCTACCAGATTTATATACAACGTATATTTTATTACTAAGGACATATCTTATTGTTCCGCTTTATCTTTCTTATCTCTGTAATGTCCAATAAAGTTAAGACCAGTTTTTTAAAGGTCATCTTATTGCTTGTGGTTTTGTGATGTGTTTCGTCCTTTTAAGAAAACCTGTTTCGCTGTGCAGCCCTATGGACAACATAAAAGTTTAGTGGTACCTAAAATAAAATAAAAAATATAAAAAGCGTTTTCTTTCACTTTTGTTGTAAAGAGAAAACAACCTACATATACTATTCTAAAATACAACCTACATATACTATTCCAAAAATACAACCTACATATACTATTCCAAAAATACAACCTACATATACTATTCCAAAAAT
>NW_013704270.1:0-516 GCF_000517525.1 Limulus polyphemus | reverse complement strand
TTACAGTGTAAACCTAAACATACTGAGAACATGATCCAGTTTATCCTCTACAGTGTAAACCTAAACGTACTGAGAATATGATCCAGTTTATCCTATACAGTGTAAACCTAAACATACTGAGAACATGATCCAGTTTATCCTATACAGTGTAAACCTAAACGTACTGAGAACATGATTCAGTTTATTCTTTACAGTGTAAACCTAAACGTACTGAGAATATGATCCAGTTTATCCTCTACAGTGTAAACCTAAACATACTGAGAACATGATTCAGTTTATCCTCTACAGTGTAAACCTAAATATACTGAGAATATGATCCAGTTTATCCTCTACAGTGTAAACCTAAACATACTGAGAACATGATCCAGTTTATCCTCTACAGTGTAAACCTAAACATACTGAGAACATGATCCAGTTTATCCTATACAGTGTAAACCTAAACGTACTGAGAATATGATCCAGTTTATCCTATACAGTGTAAACCTAAACATACTGAGAACATGATCCAGTTTATCC
>NW_013704269.1:0-516 GCF_000517525.1 Limulus polyphemus | reverse complement strand
ATACCTTTTCATTCATTCTGTCAAACCACGAATCGAGCTACTTTCAGTTTTCTTATTTAATATCTATTCTTTTAGCAAATATGCAATCTTTTCTCCCTTCTTATAACAGCAAATTTACTGCCCGTAATGCCTATGGGATATAAACAGAAGTCCTGATTTCTAAAGCATAGTTGCCCAATTAGATTTTCAAAAGAAATACACTATTGAA
Organism: Limulus polyphemus; assembly: GCF_000517525.1. Classification (NCBI taxonomy): domain Eukaryota; kingdom Metazoa; phylum Arthropoda; class Merostomata; order Xiphosura; family Limulidae; genus Limulus; species Limulus polyphemus. The sequence goes on along the minus strand of NW_013704269.1, from coordinate 308 downwards.
TTAGTAACATTTAACAGTTACTTACAGAAACATTGTTAATTAATACAAGATAAATAAAATATTGGGAATTTAAAAATCTGCAAATATGGATTGTAAAAAAAAAAGTAAGGAAACAAAGCTGGAGATACTGTAGACATTATTTACTCCAACTACAGACTTCTACTTCGGCTCCATGCTGTTACCTAGAATTACATGTGGTGGAGCCAAAATAGGGATTTGTAGTTTGGCTAAATAAATGTCTACAGTATTTCTAACTTTGTTTATTTTTTTACAATCCCTATTTGCAGGTTTTTAAATTCCCAATTTTT
>NW_013704268.1:0-516 GCF_000517525.1 Limulus polyphemus | reverse complement strand
TTAGGATACGGAAGAACATACGAGTTGAGTATATATATATATATATATATATTTTTTAAGATACGGAAGAACATACGAGTTGAGTATATATATATCTTAGGATACGGAAGAACATACGAGTCGAGTATATATATATATTTTAGGACACGGAAGAACATACGAGTTTAGTATATATTTTAGGATACGGAAGAACATACGAGTTGAGTATATATTTTAGGACACGGAAAAACATACGAGTTGAGTATATATATTTTAGGACACGGAAGAACATACGAGTTCAGTATATATATATATTTTAGGACACGGAAGAACATACGAGTTGAGTATATATATATTTTAGGATCGGAAGAACATACGAGTTGAGTATATATTTTAGGATTCGGAAGAACATACGAGTTGAGTATATATATTTTAGCATACGGAAGAACATACGAGTTGAGTATATATATATATTAGGATACGGAAGAACATACGAGTTGAGTATATATATATATTAGGATACGGAAGAACATACGA
>NW_013704267.1:0-516 GCF_000517525.1 Limulus polyphemus | reverse complement strand
GCTAAATTATTTCACGAGTAAAAATATATACATATATATATACATACTAATACATGTATATAAACCAATGTATGAATTTTTTTTAGGTTACATAACAAACCATGGACATTTAGCATGTTAGAATATGTAAAAATATATACATATATACACAAACACATATACATAAACTAATGTATAAATTTTGTTTAGATTACATAACAGACCATACACATTTAGCATGTTAAAATGTGTAAAAATATATACATATATATAAACTAATGTATGAATTTTTTTCAGACAACATAACAAACCATGGGCATTTAGCATGTTCAAATGTGTAAAAATATATACATATATATACACACACAAATACTAATGTATGAATTTTCTCAGGTTACATAACAAACCATAAACATTTAGCATGTTAGAATATGTAAAAATATATACATATATACACAAACACATATACATAAACTAATGTATGAATTTTGTTTAGATTACATAACAGACCATACACATTTAGCATGTTAAAATGTG
>NW_013704266.1:0-516 GCF_000517525.1 Limulus polyphemus | reverse complement strand
TGATATAATAATATTTAACGTGACATGATGTTAACACTAGATATTCCTCCATACTTATCTTCTAGTTGATACAATGATATTTAACGTGACATGATGTTAACACTAGATGTTCCTCCATACTTACCTTTTAGTTGATATAATGATATTTAACGTGACATGATGTTAACACTAGATATTCCTCCATACTTAACTTCTAGTTGATATAATGATATTTAATGTGATATGATGTTAACACTAGATATTCCTCCATACTTATCTTCTAGTTGATACAATGATATTTAACGTGACATGATGTTAACACTAGATATTCCCCATACTTATCTTCTAGTTGATATAATGATATTTAACGTGACATGATGTTAACACTAGATATTCCCTCATACTTATCTTCTAGTTGATATAATGATATTTAACGTGACATGATGTTAACACTAGATATTCCCCATACTTATCTTCTAGTTGATATAATGATATTTAACGTGACATGATGTTAACACTAGATATTCCTCCATACTT
>NW_013704265.1:0-516 GCF_000517525.1 Limulus polyphemus | reverse complement strand
TTGTTCAATCAAAAGAACGTATGAAACATTTTCAGATGTAATTGTTCAATCAAAAGAACGTATCGAACATTTTCAGATGTAATTGTTCAATCAAAAGAACGTATGAAACATTTTCAGATGTAATTGTTCAATCAAAAGAACGTATGAAACATGTGTTTGTTAAATGGAAATCTACACAAATGACTATTTGTGCTTTACTGACCGCAATGATCGAACCCAAATTTTAATATCATAAGCTTTTAATCTTACCACTGAGACATTGTTGGTTTCTCACGATTATAACATTACCGAAAATAAACTATGGAAGGAGTAAATATAACTTTAGACATGGCTCGGAATGAGTGTGAGTTTTAACAGTTATATTTAAATACATCTGTCAGAATATAACTTTAGACATGGCTCGGAATGAGTGTGAGTTTTAACACTTATATTTAAATACATCTGTCAGAATATAACTTTAGACATGGCTCGGAATGAGTGTGAGTTTTAACAGTTATATTTAAATACATCTGTCAG
>NW_013704264.1:0-516 GCF_000517525.1 Limulus polyphemus | reverse complement strand
GCTGACGCAACAATATATACATACTTATGAAACGTCAATGTCACTTTCAAAAAAAGGGAAGCTACGTAAGGTAGTGAAATTAAAAAAAAACAGTCTTTTTGCCCAATAAACGAATAATTATATTTTTAAATAATGTTACCAATGACCAATGTTACCAGTGTGAGTAATACCTTCATGATAAAAAATCTATGCGCAGTGTATAAAATCTAGAATACTTTGCAGTAATGTTACGTAATTTCTGACATCTTAAATAATTTACAAAATATCCCAAAAATTAAATATCTTAATCCATTGTTGATATATTTCTCTCATACTTAAAAAATGGAGTTTATTTGTATTTATCATTTTGCACACTTCAGTATAATTCTCATTTGTACAACTGACTTTAGGTTTTTAACTGATTAGTAATTCAGTAATTAGCAATGCATTACAGGAACAAAGTTCTGATGAAGCTGACGAGTAGAATGTAAAATATATATATTGTTACGTATCTGCTTGTTTGTTAATTTTCCTTAG
>NW_013704263.1:0-516 GCF_000517525.1 Limulus polyphemus | reverse complement strand
TATGTGGCTTCTTGTGCCGTGGAGTTTGTCCGTTAAAGTATGACCTAATGTTGTGTTTATGTGGCTTCTTGTGCCGTGGAGTTTGTCCGTTAAAGTATGACTTAATGTTGTGTTTATGTGGCTTCTTGTGCCGTGAAGTTTGTCCGTTAAAGTATGACTTAATGTTGTATTTATGTGGCTTTTGTGCCGTGAAGTTTGTCCGTTAAAGTATGACTTAATGTTGTATTTATGTGGCTTATTGTGCCGTGGAGTTTGTCTTTTAAAGTATGACTTAATGTTGTATTTATGTAGCTTCTTGTGCCGTGGAGTTTGTCCGTTAAAGTATGACTTAATGTTGTGTTTATGTAGCTTCTTGTGCCGTGGAGTTTGTCCTTTAAAGTATGACTTAATGTTGTGTTTATGTAGCTTCTTGTGCCGTGGAGTTTGTCCTTTAAAGTATGACTTAATGTTGTGTTTATGTAGCTTCTTGTGCCGTGGAGTTTGTCCGTTAAAGTATGACTTAATGTTGTGTTTATG
>NW_013704262.1:0-516 GCF_000517525.1 Limulus polyphemus | reverse complement strand
CAGAGCACAGATAGACCATTGTGTAGCTTTGTGCTTAATTACAAACAAACTTTAAAAATTCCTGTTTTTCATTTTAATTACTTTTAAAATATCAAAATATTGTAATATTAAAGAAATCAATGTACTTTAAGGTAAGGGTGCTAATATTACTGGTAGAAAAATATGTAACATGTTTATTTGAAAAACTGATTACTTTATTATTAAGATAATGTGTCAGTTTTCATGTCTACCTTGTTTGTAAATAAAAATATATATAATTGCTTTTTGTTGCTTATTGTCTTTTATATCAATTGGGGTTTTATTTCATGTTATGTGGACTCTCACTGAGCATGCATTTCAACCTTTCGAAAGTATTACTCGTGTAAAAGTCGACCCCTGAATTATAGCCTAAAAATTGGTCACAAACATTCAACTATTACACGAGTATATATGGTGTAATTTTCTATTAGTCTGCCAAATTTCTTTGAAATCTTATAGAAAAAAGTTGTTTCTTGTGCTTTATAAAACATGCTGAAT
>NW_013704261.1:0-516 GCF_000517525.1 Limulus polyphemus | reverse complement strand
CAGACACTGTAATCACACTTCAGCAGGTTCTTATATGACACTGTAATCACACTTCTGCAGGTTCTTATATCAGATCCTGTAATCACACTTCAGCAAGTTCTTATATGACACTGTAATCACACTTCAGCAGGTTCTTATATGAGACACTGTAATCACACTTCTGCAGGTTCTTATATGACCCTGTAATCACGCTTTTGCAGGTTCTTATATGACACTGTAATCACACTTCAGTAGGTTCTTATATGACACTGTAATCACACTTCAGTAGGTTCTTATATGACACTGTAATCACGCTTCAGCAGGTTCTTATATGACACTGTAATCACACTTCAGCAGGTTCTTATATGACACTGTAATCACGCTTCAGCAGGTTCTTATATGACACTGTAATCACGCTTCAGCAGGTTCTTATATGACCCTGTAATCACACTTCAGTAGGTTCTTATATGACACTGTAATCACACTTCAGCAGGTTCTTATATGACACTGTAATCACGCTTCAGCAGGTTCTTATAT
>NW_013704260.1:0-516 GCF_000517525.1 Limulus polyphemus | reverse complement strand
TTCTTAACTGTGTACTTAGGGAGCAGCCATGTTCAAAGGCACTCTATTGATCGGACAGTCTGATTAGTCTGTCAATACTAGATATAGCAGGTATGTTTTTATTGATTCTTAGGCTGTTCCATCTCTCTGAGTAGATTATTTTCTTTTGTATACACTTTACTGTAGTATAACCACAAGAGGCTTAAGGTCGTTAAACTTCAAGGCATAGAAACGTAACTGAAACTTCCCGTTCAGTCGTTGTTTTTTTTTTCTTAAAGAGTATGTGTTTAAAATTATTATTCTAATTTATTTTTGAAGCTTGATCTTGCCTCACCAGTGGTACGTCTGAAAGCTTATAACGCTAAAAAACCGGGTTCCGATACCTGTGGTGAACACGGCACAGATAGGCCATTGTGTAGTATTGTGTTTAAAACAAACAAACGAACAAAAGCTTGATGTTTTTAGTGCGGAATACGCAAAGAAAGAGAGAAATGCGTAGCGGAAAATCAAAACACATGATTAATATCAACGCTCGTG
>NW_013704259.1:0-516 GCF_000517525.1 Limulus polyphemus | reverse complement strand
CCTATACGAGTTAAATATTTCTAGTTTTGAATTCTGTGTATTTATCATTTTACCTGTTTTGAATCTTAAAACAATTTATGTGTACTTGCAAGAGGAAATAGGTATAATATATATAATTCTAGTATTATTGAAGTTATACTAGTACAACTGTGAGCACTAAATCTACTAAATTGCTCGTAGTTGGAACAGCCACTAGTTTCACCAGTTCATAGTTTTGTATCGAACGTGTTAATCCTTTGATAGTGATAAAGGTTATAGTACAGACTTTGTTATTAAGTCTCAAGCTAGCATGTACTTATTTCTGTATAAACTTCTAGCTCGGTAACCTATTTAAATAAACTGGTAATAGAGAAATCTGTACAAGTGTCTTTACTTCGAACTATATATAAACCATTGGTTGAAATATGTAACCCGTGAACTTGTGGGATACCTTCACTAAGGCTTTGGCCTGAGTTTAAAAGTGGGATACCCAACTGGGTATACTAGTTGAGTATTTTTTACAGCTCTCTCTCTCTC
>NW_013704258.1:0-516 GCF_000517525.1 Limulus polyphemus | reverse complement strand
ACGCAACAGTATGATAGCCACTATGATCTATAAACAATCGGCTCTTAAAGTGTGTTTAAATGGAAGCCGTTGACTATGTTAATAAACTTGTGTAAATATGAAAAGTTGAATTATGGTTATTTATTCGATCATAATTAGTACAAAATTTGAACAGATCGCTTTCTGCAGTATTAAAGAGAAAATTAATAAATTACCATTTGATGCCTTCCGCCCTATATCATTCGAAAAAACAAACAAAATCAGAACTTACTCTCTATAAAATCTACCCTAACACAAAACAAATCTTTTTCAAAATCTTCATGATTTTAGGTGTAACTGGACGAACACAGTATTAATATCAGATTGCACCACCTTTACCCAAAATCGAACTTTAATTTTATGTGAATAATTTTAGGCAAGGAATAGTTGTATATGTAATACGTCATGTTGTTTCTCACAGCAAGAACCCATAATAATATTTACAACAGGTAGATAAAGATGTTACATTATCAACCAAAGTTTGAGGCTACTCATCTT
>NW_013704257.1:0-516 GCF_000517525.1 Limulus polyphemus | reverse complement strand
GTGACGGGGATTCGAACCCGCGACCCTCAGATTGCGAGTCGAGTGCCCCAACCACCTGGCCATGCCGGGCCTAAAGAGTTTGTTAGGTAGAGCCATCCCTACTTCAGAAACGCTGACCAGAGGACTATAAACCAGTCAGCAGCATCCGCTGTCTGTGTTGCTATTCAGTGGTATAAAGTGGCTCAAACCTTGGACTTACAGATTCGTAGCCTGACACACACTAACCACAAAGCCACGCCCAATCTTTTATAGTAAAAGCATTTGCTTCTGTCACAAGAGATATTAAAATAGAAAAACAAAATGACGCATAAAAATAAACAAAAGATGCCAGGTCTAAGTTATCAAACATTGTATTTAAAATTTTGACTAGAGCGTTTCAAAACAACTAAGTAAATTAAAGAAAACGTCTTCATTTTAAAACTATGCTTCATTATAAAACATTTTATAGCGGAAAAATTCAGAATTACTTGATACTTCGAGCAGTATGAAAAGCTGCAGAGATAATTATGCTGTTTG
>NW_013704256.1:0-516 GCF_000517525.1 Limulus polyphemus | reverse complement strand
CCAAGAAACCCCAACTCTTGTTGTAAGTGGGCCAATGCTTGACTGAGTTCGAGTCACAAGAACCGTATGCAACTATTGAACAGTAATCATACAAAATCAGAAGGATGTTAGGGACATTATATGACCAGCCCAAGCATATGGCTTATCCATCCAACGATAATAATGTGTCTGTCAAGACGGTTCCCAAGAAACCCCAACTCTTGTTGTAAGTGGGCCAATGCTTGACTGAGTCTGAGCCATGAGAACCATATGCAACTATTCAATGGTAATCCTACAAAAGCAGAAGGATGTTAGAGACATTATATGACCAGCCCAAGCATATGGCTTATCCATCCAACGATAATAATAATGTGTCTGTCAAGATGGTTCCCAAGAAACCCCAACTCTTGTTGTAAGTGGGCCAATGCTTGACTGAGTTCGAGTCACAAGAACCGTATGCAACTATTGAACAGTAATCATACAAAATCAGAAGGATGTTAGGGACATTATATGACCAGCCCAAGCATATGGCTTATC
>NW_013704255.1:0-516 GCF_000517525.1 Limulus polyphemus | reverse complement strand
TCTTCTTATATATATATATATATATATATCTACAATGAAATAAAATGTTTACATCCCTCTTTTTAGAAAAACCCAAAGCCTTTTTCGAAACCATCATTCGTGATTTTTTTTGAACGGGAAACTCAGTATCCTTGGCAATACTAAAACTTGACTGTACCTAAACGCCCCATATATTCATGTCTTACAATACTAAAACGTGACTGTACCTAAACGCCCCATATGTTCATGTCTTACAATACTAAAACGTGACTGTACCTAAACGCCCCATATATTCATGTCTTACAATACTAAAACGTGACTGTACCTAAACGCCCCATATATGCATGTCTTACAATACTAAAACGTGACTGTACCTAAATGCCCCATATATTCATGTCTTACAATACTAAAACGTGACTGTACCTAAATGCCCCATATATTCATGTCTTACAATAATAAAACGTCACTGTACCTAAACGCCCCATATATTCATGTCTTACAATAATAAAACGTGACTGTACCTAAACGCCCCATATT
>NW_013704254.1:0-516 GCF_000517525.1 Limulus polyphemus | reverse complement strand
CAATACCTTAGTATGACTCGGAGGTTAATTTAGTATAACTCGTAAGTTAATGTAGCTAGAATACTATGACTCCGTAGATAAATGTTGTTGATATAATATGTTTCTATGTCTCAGAGGTTAATGCAATACCTTAGTATGACTCGGAGGTTAATTTAGTATAACTCGTAAGTTAATGTAGCTAGAATACTATGACTCCGTAGATAAATGTTGTTGATATGATATGTTTCTATGTCTCAGAGGTTAATGCAATACCTTAGTATAACTCGGAGGTTAATGTAGCTAGAATACTATGCCTCCGTAGATAAATGTTGTTGATATAATATGTTTCTATGTCTCAGAGGTTAATGCAATACCTTAGTATGACTCGGAGGTTAATGTAGCTAGAATACTATGCCTCCGTAGATAAATGTTGTTGATATAATATGTTTCTATGTCTCAGAGGTTAATGCAATACCTTAGTATGACTCGGGTGTTAATTTAGTATAACTCGTAAGTTAACGTAGCTAGAATACTATG
>NW_013704253.1:0-516 GCF_000517525.1 Limulus polyphemus | reverse complement strand
TTTCTACTCTTCTTCCCTTCTGTATGTGTGAATGAAAATATCTGTTTCTACTCTTCTTCCCTTCTGTATGTGTGTACGAAAAATAATCGGTTTTCTACTCTTCTTCCCTTCTGTACGTGTGAACGAAAAATAATCGGTTTTCTACTCTTCTTCCCTTCTGTACGTGTGAACGAAAAATAATCAGTTTTCTACTCTTCTTCCCTTCTGTACGTGTGAATGAAAAATAATCGGTTTTCTACTCTTCTTCCCTTCTGTATGTGTGAACTAAAGTTAATGACTGATTTTCTTTGTGGTAACACAATCATATTTATATTGGATAATGTCAAATTTCACCTTCGAAAACTCAGAAAATCTTTCTTCAATCCACAACGATCAATGAATATGATCATTTTTTGTTGTGTGATGAGGAGTCTCAACCTTAATGCCCCCATGAAACTTGGTACAAATATGATCACACTTTATGGTAATTAACCCAAAACCTCGAAAATGCCCTATCTCATAAGGACCTGATTCCAA
>NW_013704252.1:0-516 GCF_000517525.1 Limulus polyphemus | reverse complement strand
GTTAAACATGTTTAATTGCAATGTTCCTGGGTTTCTCTGTTGTACTAAAGTCTGCAAGTGGAACAGCAGCAAGTTTACAGACTTTGTGTTAACATCTAGGGTTTGTTTCTCCGTGATGGACACAGTAGATAGCCCAATGTGGTTTCGTTCTAGAACAAACAAACTATAGTACTAAGAAGATAATACTTTTAATCATGAAGTAGCTGGATTTCTAGTGGCTGTTTTCATAATGTTGTTTTCAATGTTCTTCATTTACAAAAAATCTAGTGTTATCCTTTTTACTATACGAATTTTTATATTATTTTCTTATTAATTTACCTCTAAAGTGTTACAGTTAATAATGTGTCATGCAGTTTCTGGAAATACTGAAAATATTGAAGGATTAACAGGTAATTAATAGCTGTTGTTTAAGTGGGAAGTAGAAAAAAATATCTATTCTGGCTTTTAAATTTAACTTCAAAATTGCTTTATTTTCTTAGGACATTTGCTTTCAGTTTGTTAATTTATTATAGTTTT
>NW_013704251.1:0-516 GCF_000517525.1 Limulus polyphemus | reverse complement strand
TTTAAATCATCAGTTAACTCGGCTTCGGACTATTCGAAATTCTAATACGTAACAGTCAGTGAAAGAATTATCACATGGTAGGAAATGGAAAGATGGCGCTGGATGGAAGGAAATATCGTCAATGGACGGCTCAATGTGTCACTAGACAGATGATGTACTAAATGCTAAGTAAGTACATAATGACTACCTTCAAGTAAATTACCCTATTCTCCTAGATCATTCTTTAGAGGTGTTTTTATTCTGAAAATTCCAGAAGGTACTTTCTTCCTCTCATATCGCTCATTAGGTATTTATTTCCTTCAAATACTGATGACTTCCACATGCGTCTCAGCTCTTCCTTCTGATGGTTCTCTTTAAGCCTTACATCTCTGCGTTGTTTCTAAGTAAAGAGTAACATGTAAGTAAATCACAATCACAATAACCGGAGGAACGCTAATGTCTAGCTGACAATAAGACATTAATTTTTAAAGATACCGAATAGTCTAAAACAAAGTTTTACAAAACAACACAGTTGAA
>NW_013704250.1:0-516 GCF_000517525.1 Limulus polyphemus | reverse complement strand
GTGGCACACGAATCAAAAAGCTTGTTCCTCACTTCTTATATCACTAGTGTTACTAATGGAATAAAATACGTCATCATCATATTATCTGTTTAATCATTCGGCTAAGATTGTAGTAAGAATTCCCATTCATGACATATAGGCTTTTCGTAGCATTTAATGGAAATATTACATTCTAGAGGTCAGAATCTAAGGTTACAAGCATGAAATGTGGATCATAAGGTTTGGGTCCAGATCTCAGTCGGCTACTAGGCAGAGGTGTGGGTTGTAAGGCGTGAGTGAGTATCAAGATCATTGCGTTAAACTGTAAAATTATCTACTGAAATAATAAGTAGGCCTGACAAAATGAGCATTAACTTTCCATTAACGTTTCAGACATAATATATGGGTATCTTTTAATTTGTATATTGTTAACATAGAAGTTTCCAGTGGATTAGCCAGACCGGCAGGTATATGACAAGTATATTAGTGGCTATTTATATTCCTTGATGTTTATAATGCGTGAGCACTGCCTAGGAC
>NW_013704249.1:0-516 GCF_000517525.1 Limulus polyphemus | reverse complement strand
GGGGACATAAAATGAGATAAGAAGATTTTTAAAAGTGTTCAGTATAACAATAAACACAAGTGGCAATATTTGTCATTAGGCAATAAAATAAGCTAAACTAATACACTATACTATTATGGTTGCAGTTTGAGCGCAGCAGTAGTATAATATATACCTGGGGACATAACAGTAGCAGTGTATTATACAACTGGGAACATGATAATAGTAGAATAATCTACAAATGGGGACATGACAGTAGTAGTATAATCTATACACGGGAACATGACAGTAATAATACAATCCGTATTTGGGGACATGATAGTAGTAGTATAATCCACACATGAGAACATAACATTAATTTGGGGACATGACAGTAGTAGTATAATCCACACTTAAGGACATGACAGTAGTAGTATAATCCACACATGAGGACATGACAGTAGTAGTATAATCCACACATGAGAACATGACATTAATTTGGGGACATGACAGTAGTAGTATAGTCCACACATGAGAACATGACATTAATTTGGGGAC
>NW_013704248.1:0-516 GCF_000517525.1 Limulus polyphemus | reverse complement strand
AGCTGTAATATCACTGTCTCGCCAAAAGGCATAGCTAACCTTCAAGCAGCTAGTACAGTTAGCATGATTATCCCTTAAATACGCTAACCCTATATACTGCTTAACGAGTCGTAGTCTTCTGTATAGACAGAGTACAAGGTTAGCTTGCATTTCCGAGAATTTTGTAATGTTTAGGGTTAAAGAAAGCTACAAACGTATCTGAAGTTCATACAATGCTCAGACCATGTTGAAATCAGGGCGGAATTCCGTTTATTTAGAATACTTTATACAACGCAAACTACAGTTTATCGAAATTTATGCACGAAAACAGCAACTCAGACATTAATTTTCAAATTTTCAGTTAAAATACTTACAAAGAGAGGAGAGTATAAAATAAAATTATTATAAATTATTAAATTTAGAACCAATTATCGACCGAAAACATAGAGTGAAAAGTATGTAGGGTTAAATGTGTAATAATTAAATGAAGTTTGGTGCTATTGGCTACACTCCAACTTCTGTGAAACTGTCCTGTAA
>NW_013704247.1:0-516 GCF_000517525.1 Limulus polyphemus | reverse complement strand
ATATAAATGTCCAGCTTTATGTAGAGAGCTAATTAAAAGTACTTTCTGTATCTCAGCCGTTAATAACATTAATCTTATTTTGGCTTGATTTTAAATATAAATGTCCAACTTTATGTAGAGAGCTAATTAAAAGTACTTTCTGTATCTCAGCCGTTAATAACAGTAATCTTATTTTAGCTTGGTTTTAAATATAAATGTCCAGCTTTATGTAGAGAGCTAATTAAAAGTACTTTCTGTATCTCAACCGTTAATAACATTAATCTTATTTTAGCTTGGTTTTAAATATAAATGTCCAGCATGTAGAGAGCTAATTAAAAGTACTTTCTGTATCTCAACCGTTAATAACAGTAATCTTATTTTAGCTTGGTTTTAAATATAAATGTTCAGCTTTATGTAGAGAGCTAATTAAAAGTACTTTCTGTATCTCAGCCGTTAATAACAGTAATCTTATTTTAGCTTGGTTTTAAATATAAATGTCCAGCTTTATGTAGAGAGCTAATTAAAAGTACTTTCTGT
>NW_013704246.1:0-516 GCF_000517525.1 Limulus polyphemus | reverse complement strand
CCTTCCAGAAGATGTAAAGAGATCAGCTGTATGGTTCCTTCTAGAGAGATATTAATGTAAAGAGATCAGCTATATGGTTCCTTCCAGAAGATGTTAATGTAAAGAGATCAACTATATGGTTCCTTCCAGAAGATGTAAAGTAACAGATTTTCTGAAGCTGTCACTCTATTACCTTACAATGGAAGGGGTCTACAAAAGACAGATAAACTACAGTTGTTACATTTGTTAGAAAAGTAACAAATTTTCTGAAGCTGTCACTCTATTACCTTACAATGGAAGGGGTCTACAAAAGACAAATAAACAACAGTTGTTACATTTGTTAGAAAAGTAACAGATTTTCTGAAGCTGTCACTCTATTACCTTACAATGGAAGGGGTCTACAAAAGACAGATAAACAACAGTTGTTACATTTGTTAGAAAAGTAACAAATTTTCTGAAGCTGTCACTCTATTACTTTACAATGGAAGGGGTCTACAAAAGACAGATAAACAACAGTTGTGGTACTCTATTACCTTA
>NW_013704245.1:0-516 GCF_000517525.1 Limulus polyphemus | reverse complement strand
TACCTTATATACTGTTACCGTCTGTAGCAACACTTACTGATACCTTATGTACTGTTACCGTCTGTAGCAACACTTTTACTGATACCTTATGTATTGTTACTGTCTGTAGCAAGACTTACTGATACTTTATGTACTGTTACCGTCTGTAGCAACACTTACTGATACTTTATGTACTGTTACCGTCTGTAGCAACACTCGCCGATACCTTTTGTACTGTGCTATGATGGTGCGATGTTTCTGTCACTTTTACAGCATACCCACGGCTTCAAAAGGCGGAGGCTGTTTCAACGGTAATGAACCTGGAATTATGGATTCTCAGATTCACAGTTCAGGTCCGTCAACATTATGCCCTACAAGTAAATGACAATGTCCAGCAGTTAGTACACGTGGAAACCAGACTATACTTCTGTAGGTTAGCATAAGATGTTAGTTGTTGGTCTAAATCAACCATACAGGTGAACAAAGTACTACTTACAAACCATACAGGTGTACATGACACTACTTACAAACCATACA
>NW_013704244.1:0-516 GCF_000517525.1 Limulus polyphemus | reverse complement strand
TATATATGGGTGGGACAAAAACAGTTACCCAAGTTCTGGATTGACCATGTTAATTATGCGGTTTATACCGAGTCTAAAACTACACCGCGGGTGGGAAACAATTCACTCAGCATAACTTATGTTAGGGTTGAATGAAATGATAACTCTGAAAGATGGAATGGATAGATTTGCTTTAGATTATGTTTGTTTTAGAGCAAAGCCACATTAGGCTATCTGCTGTGTCCACCGCGGAGAATCGAACCCCGGGCCTTAGCGTTGTAAGTCCGTAGATTAATCGTTGTCCCATCGTGGGACGTTAGATTACGTAATGCAAGGATAAAGAAAGTTATGTACAATCCGTAGTTATTATGCTAACTTATGAAATCAATTTTTATAATATTCTCACTGAAGAGTGTATGAAAAGTGTCAAAAGTGACATTGTTCTACATTTTAGTTAAATATAAATTGTATTTACCACAACATTTAAAAAAATGCTTTGTGTAATTTCTGGAAAGAAAAAAAACGCTATTAAAAAAG
>NW_013704243.1:0-516 GCF_000517525.1 Limulus polyphemus | reverse complement strand
CTACGTTGTTCTGTGGTACAGTTAAATGTTGTGTTTATATAATAGACTATGTTGTTCTGTAGTACAGTTAAATATTTTGTTTATATAGTAGTCAACCTTGTTCTGTGGTACAGTTAAATGTCGTGTTTATATAGTAGGCTACGTTGTTCTGTGGTACAGCTGAATGTCGTGTTTATATCGTTGTTCTGTGGTACAGCTAAATGTCGTGTTTATATCGTAGGCTACGTTGTTCTGTGGTACAGTTAAATGTGTTTTTAAAGTAGACTACGTTGTTCTGTGATTCAGTTAAATGTTGTGTTTATTAAGTAGATTCGTTGTTCTGTGATACAAATAAACATTGTGTACATGTAGTAAGCTACGTTGTTCTGTGGTACAGTTAAACGTTGTGTACCTATAGTAGGGAACATTGTTCTGTAGTACAGTTAAGTGCTGTTTTTATATAGTAGTCAACGTTGTTCTGTGGTACAGTTAAATGTTGTGTTTATATAGTGAACTACGTTGTTCTGTGGTACAGTT
>NW_013704242.1:0-516 GCF_000517525.1 Limulus polyphemus | reverse complement strand
GGTTAAGAATATTATTTGGCGAAGTTTGAATTTCATTTGAAAGTGATTCTGGTGGTTCCAGCGTCCACCATACAAGGTTATCAGTGGGGGGCGTTATGACATGTCATATTCAGCTGGTTAACTTCGTGTTTCTGTTTAACGGAATAGATGTTAATGATCGTTAACCGAGCAAGAAGTTGCGACACTGACGTCATTTCTAAAGCAGTAATAAACGGACCTAACCAACACTTTGTATTTTACAGCAATAGGATTCTTACAGAGCATGTTAAGTCTAAATACTAATTATCTGGGTAAGTCTGAGGGCTTATAACGATAACTGTGGTGAGTACTGCACAGATAGCCCATTGTGTTTTGTTGCACTAAGAAAAAAGAACAATATTAAAGGCTAGATGATGGTTCTTAATCTTCTATAGGAAAAATCTATCTATCTAACTATATAACGGCTGAACCTATTTCGAAACGTGAGGTTTGATGAAACGTTGCTGATGTTACTTCAAAGGCTCGTGGGACTATTTG
>NW_013704241.1:0-516 GCF_000517525.1 Limulus polyphemus | reverse complement strand
AAATTAAGTTTACAGATAAAGCATTTCTCTAACTTAAGTATATGGTTTCAGATAAAATACAATGAAATATAACAATGACATTTTCACAAGTGCTTCACTCACCCCTAGAGAAAAGCAAAATTAAGAAATTTTAGAATTTTTTTATTTTCTAGTAATTCACCAATTCCCACAAATTCCACATACAGTACCAGCCTCCACAACTGTCTTTGGCATTTCCTTCCATAAGATAAGCTGTCAGAAAAAGAAAACTGTCTACACTGGATCATTTCTTAACCTTCTTTTAAGATAAAATAAGTTAAGAGATTTTAACCTACCCCCAAAGACAATCCTTCCTCCCTAATCATCCTCATGACCCTCTATTTAATCTTTTCCAACAAGCAAGTCTATTGGAGCTCCAACAGGGGACTCGACAGGTATGTGAATGAATGAGTTTGCTATGATTCCAGCTTTTTTTTACCCCTTTTTGATGAAAAGAATCCTTGATTTTGAGCCTATTTCAATTAAATTAGTTATGAA
>NW_013704240.1:0-516 GCF_000517525.1 Limulus polyphemus | reverse complement strand
GTCACAGTTCATAATTAAATGAACAAAAGACTAGTCACAGTTCGTATAGTCAGAGTAATAAACACTCACCATTATTTTTGGACGATTATTCACGTCGTTATGTGCCAAAACCTTTCATTTTTATTACAAACGTTAACTTATTATAATTCTGATAATTATCTGATCCTTCAATTAGTTAAGTTTTTATTCAATTAACGATTTCCCATTGGTTCGGAAAGGTTCTAAATAAGTCACAGTTAATATTCTTTCAATCATTTTAGCCCTTACAGGATATGGCTAATCGTTCACAAGAGGATTTTCCTCAACCATAGAGAGATGGAAAATGGACTTTACAATAAGACCAAATTAAATCAACCACAATTATTTTCTTAATCTGTTTTACTTGCTTTTTCGGAAACTTGCCTAAGTCAAAGGACCAAACTACAAGTTTTCAAGATTCAAATAATACATTAACGAATTCTAATCAATTAAAAACATGTCATGCTAGTCATAATTACATTCTCAGAGTTAATAAAA
>NW_013704239.1:0-516 GCF_000517525.1 Limulus polyphemus | reverse complement strand
TACAGATCAGATGTCTTAATATAACCTGCACAGACCAGATGTCTTAATATAACTTGCACAGATCAGATGTACTAATATAACTTGCACAGATTAGATGTCCTAATATAACTTGCACAGATCCCAGATCAGATGTCCTAATATAACCTGCACAGAGCAGATGTTCTAATATAACCTGCACAGAGCAGATGTCTTAATATAACTTGCACATATCAGATGTCCTAACATAACTTGCACAGATCAGATGTCTTAATATAACCTGCACAGACCAGATGTCTTAATATAACTTTCACAGATCAGATGTACTAATATAACTTGCACAGATCAGATGTTCTAATATAACTTTCACAGATCAGATGTTCTAATATAACTTTCGCAGATCAGATGTTCTAATGTAATTTGCATAGATCAGATGTTCTAATATAACTTGCATAGATCAGATGTCCTACTATAACCTGCACAGATCAGATGTTCTAATATAACTTGTACAGATCAGATGTCTTAATATAACTTGCACAG
>NW_013704238.1:0-516 GCF_000517525.1 Limulus polyphemus | reverse complement strand
TAACGATGACTACCGAATGTAAAGATACCGTGACCTAACGGTGACAACTGAATGTGGTGATACCGTGACCTAACAGTGACTACCGAATGTGACGATACCGTGACCTAACAGTGACTACCGAATGTGGAGATACCGTGACCTAACGATGACTACCAAAGGTGGTGATACCGTGACCTAACGGTGAATACCGAATGTGGCGATACCGTGACCTAACGATGACTACCGAATGTAGAGATACCGTGACCTAACGATGACTACCGAATGTAGAGATACCGTGACCTAACGATGACTACCGAATGTGGCGATACCGTGACCTAACGATGACTACCGAATGTAGAAATACCGTGACCTAACGATGAATACCGAATGTGGCGATACCGTGACCTAACGATGACTACCGAATGTGTTAAATACAGTAAAGTTTTGATGACGTTTCGAGCTAACGCACTTCGTCAGACCGTACAGTTTACAACTTTATACATCACTGATGAAAGCATGGCTAAATACAAACGTCAG
>NW_013704237.1:0-516 GCF_000517525.1 Limulus polyphemus | reverse complement strand
TTAATTCTCTATTATATTTATTCTAAACAGTCAGATCTATATATGTCTTCTGTATATAGTTAATTCTCTATTATATTTATTCTAAACAGTCAGATCTATATATGTCTTCTGTATATAGATGATTCTCTATTATATTTATTCTAAACAGTCAGATCTGGATGATTTAAAACCGGGTGTGTGTGTGCTCTACATTTTTACTCTATAACAATGACTCGGTGGATCTAAAAGATTAAAACCGTGTGTGTGTGTACTCTACATTTTTACTCTATAACAATGACTCGGTGGATCTAAAAGATTAAAACCGGGTGTGTGTGTGTGTGTGTGTTACATTTTTACTCTATAACAATGACTCGGTGGATCTAAAATATTTAAAACTGGGTGTGTGTGTGTGTGCTATATTTTTACTCTATAACAATGACTCGGTGGATCTAAAATATTTAAAACTGGGTGTGTGTGTGTGTGCTATATTTTTACTCTATAACAATGACTCGGTGGATCTAAAATATTTAAAACTGG
>NW_013704236.1:0-516 GCF_000517525.1 Limulus polyphemus | reverse complement strand
ACAACAATATAAAACAAAGGTTTTTACTTTGTAATAAATTAACATGCAGGCATGAAAAGGTGTTGAAATACATATTTTACATTTTACTCTTACATAATGGTTCCGTGTTCAACTTATCTTCGAAATGGACAAATACTCAACTTCGGTGCAAGATAGATATGACCGCCTGTTTTTACAAGTTACTTAAATGCAACGATAATTCTGAAGTTAAATTTTACCTTGTTGTTTAATAACTTTCTTTGATAGTGTGGGCAAGTCCTAGGGGCATAAGAAGGAAATCATAGCCCATCAAACTTACAAAGAAATAAGAGCAGGCAATTTGTCCAATATTAGCTACACACCACTGACAACGCAGAAAAGATTTATTTTAATTTGTTAAAACGTAGATTGTCCCAAAATGAAAATGGTACTGTGCAAGACATCCCAGCTGATAATGTCTTACAAATCATAATGTAACCCAAAACTAGGCATAAACTCAGCTTTCTGATATTTTAAATACTGTTACGTCTCTGTTCG
>NW_013704235.1:0-516 GCF_000517525.1 Limulus polyphemus | reverse complement strand
TCTTTTCTCTAATGCCAGCGACTGCTCAAGTTTCTTTTCTCTATTGCCAGCGACTGCTCATTTTTCTTTTCACTAATGCCAGCGATTGCTCAAGTTTATTTTCTCTAATGCCAGCAACTGCTCAGAAACTTGAGCAGACGCTGGCATTAGAGAAAAGAAACTTGAGCAGACGCTGGCATTAGAGAAAATAAAATGAGCAGAAGCTGGCATTAGAGAAAGAAAACGCTGGCATTAGAGAAAAACTGCATTTTCTTTTCTCTAATGCCAGCGACTGCTCAAGCTTCTTTTCTCTAATGCCAGCGAATGCTAAAGTTTCTTTTCTCTAATGCCAGCGACTGCTATTTTTCTTTTCTGTAATGCCAGCGACTGCTCAAGCTTCTTTTCTCTAATGCACGACTGCTATTTTTCTTTTCTCTAATGCCAGCGACTGCTCAAGTTTCTTTTCTCTAATGCTAGCGACTGCTCATTTTTATTTTCTCTAATGCCAGCGACTGCTCAAGTTTCTTTTCTCTAATG
>NW_013704234.1:0-516 GCF_000517525.1 Limulus polyphemus | reverse complement strand
CCTCCCACCACTGGAAGTTTTAGATATTGGACATTATAGACTTGAACACCAATATTGGTGGTCCTTTCACCACTGGAGGTTTTAGATATAGGACATTATAGGTTTGAACACCAATATTGCTGGTCCTTTCCCACCACTGGTAGTTTTAGATATAGGACATTATAGGTTTGAAAACCAATATTGCTGGTCCTCCACCACTGGAAGTTTTAGATATAGGACATTGTAGGTTTGAACACCAATATTGCTGGTCCTACCACCACTGGTAGTTTTAGATATAGGACATTGTGGGTTTCAATACCAATATGATTGGTCCTTCTACCCCTAATAGTTTTAGATGTAGGACATCGTTGGTTTGAACAACAATATTAACCAGTCCTTCTACCTCTGGTAATTTTAGGTATGGAACATTCTAGTTTGAACAACAAGTTGGTGGTGAGTGGTGTTGACTAGCTACCTTCCCTCTTCTGTATCGCTTCAAAATTAGGGAAGTTTAGCACAGATAGCTCTCGAATAGTT
>NW_013704233.1:0-516 GCF_000517525.1 Limulus polyphemus | reverse complement strand
ACTGTTATTAGTAGTAGTATAGTGAGAGGATGTGCACTGTTATTAGTAGTAGTATAGTGAAAGGATGTGCAGTGTTATTAGTATTAGTGTGGTGAGAGGATGTGCAGTGTTATTAGTAGTAGTGTAGTGAGAGGATGTGCCCTGTTATTAGTAGTAGTGTAGTGAGAGGATGTGCACTGTTATTAGTAGTAGTGTAGTGAGAGGATGTGCACTGTTATTAGTAGTAGTGTAGTAAGAGGATGTGCACTGTTATTAGTAGTAGTGTAGTGAGAGGATGTGCACTGTTACTAGTAGTAGTGTAGTGAGAGGATGTGCACTGTTACTAGTAGTAGTGTAATGAGAGGATGTGCCCTGTTACTAGTAGTAGTAGTGTAGTGAGAGGATGTGCACTGTTACTAGTAGTAGTATAGTGAGAGGATGTTCCCTTTTATTAGTATAAGTGTAGTGAGAGGATGTGCCCTGTTATTAGTATAAGTGTAGTGAGAGGATGTGCCCTGTTATTAGTATAAGTGTAGC
>NW_013704232.1:0-516 GCF_000517525.1 Limulus polyphemus | reverse complement strand
TGTCCAGGTGAGGTTAGTATGGTTACATGTATAAATGTGTCCAGGTGAGGTTAGTACGATTACCTGTATAAATGTGTCCAGGTGAGGTTAGTATGGTTACCTGTATAAATGTGTCCAGGTTAGGTTAGTATGATTACCTGTATAAATGTGTCCAGGTGAGGTTAGTATGGTTACATGTATACATGTGTCCAAGTGAGGTTAGTTTGGTTACTTATATAAATGTGTCCAGGTGAGGTTAGTATGGTTACTTGTATAAATGTGTCCAGGTGAGGTTACTATGGTTACTTGTATAAATGTGTCCAGGTGAGGTTACTATGGTTACTTGTATAAACGTGTCCAGGTGAGGTTACTATGGTTACCTATATAAACGTGTCCAGGTGAGGTTAGTACGGTCACCTGCTACACGGTTTACCAGTTTCAGATATCAAATTATCCTATTGATTAGTATTCGTTAAGTATTAGTTCTTCATAGATACTTCCGTGTCCTCTTTTAAAACAAGTTTAATTCCTAAATAA
>NW_013704231.1:0-516 GCF_000517525.1 Limulus polyphemus | reverse complement strand
CTATCTGTGCTCTGCCCACCACAGGTATCGAAACCCAGATCCTAACATTGCAAGTCTGCTGACATACCGCTGTGCCACTGGGGGGTCAATTGCAAACTGATTTTCATGTTAATATTAAAATACTTTATCCCAAAAAATCTTAAATTTCATTTGCATAATCTCTAAAACATCCTAAATACATTTCAAATGTTTGTTTTGCTAAAACTTTGTATTTTACCTGTTGTTTTCTCTACCCTAACTCTATACAAGGTTCGTCAATTTGACCAACCTCATAACCACCAAAAAAATATCGTAATGAATCTAAATTGCCCTTGTTTTCTTTCTAGAATGGCTTCAAAGCAACACAACAGGCTATCTGTGCTCTGCCCACCACAGGTATCGAAACCCAGATCCTAACATTGCAAGTCTGCTGACATACCGCTGTGCCACTGGGGGGTCAATTGCAAACTGATTTTCATGTTAATATTAAAATACTTTATCCCAAAAAATCTTAAATTTCATTTGCATAATCTCTAA
>NW_013704230.1:0-516 GCF_000517525.1 Limulus polyphemus | reverse complement strand
TTATACATTTTAACGCTGTATTACTGTCTTTACGTATTACTGTCTTTACGTTCTTCCCCAGAACAAATTATATATGTTAACATTGTACTACCGTCTTCACGTATTGAAGGGTTTTATGTAACTGTATAATCCTTATTATTGTACATTTAATGGTGAACCACAATTATAATTTCATCTCAGAAATTTTGTTCTTTAACTTTAGACTAAACGCCACCAAAAACACAAAATGTGATATGAATTTTCAGTTGTTTTTGGTGAAGAAGAAACATTGAATTCTTCACAGTCAGGAAACTGGGACACCATGTATTAGCAAAGAAGAAACTTTAAATTCTCCTGCTAAATTAATTTTACTAAAAATAATCAATTTTTCATGAGTAGTAACAGGACTTACAACAAGAACTTTTCCCAATTTTAAACACAAACTTTTTATTTTCTTGTACATTACTCAAACTTTCCATTCTCATATTCTGAGTAGTGTCTGTTTTATAGTGTAGTTTGTGAACGTTCTGTATAGTG
>NW_013704229.1:0-516 GCF_000517525.1 Limulus polyphemus | reverse complement strand
CCTAAAGAACATTGAAGAATCTGAATATGGAAGAAACCTAAAGAATGTTGAAGAATCTAAATATTGAAGAAACCCAAAGAATGATGAAGAATCTGAACACTGAAGAAACCTAAAGAATGTTGAAGAATCTAAATATTGAAGAAACCCAAAGAATGATGAAGAATCTGAATATTGAAGAAACCTAAAGAATGTTGAAGAATCTGAATATTGAAGAAACTTAAAGAATGATGAAAAATCTAAATATGAAAGAAACCTAAAGAATGTTGAAGAATCTAGATATGGAAGAAACCTAAAGAATGATGAAGAATCTGAACACTGAAGAAACCTAAAGAATGTTGAAGAATCTGAATATTGAAGAAACTTAAAGTATGATGAAAAATCTAAATATGGAAGAAACCTAAAGAATGTTGAAGAATCTAGATATGGAAGAAACCTAAAGAATGATGAAGAATCTGAATATGAAGAAACCTAAAGAATGTTGAAGAATCTGAATACTGAAGAAACCTAAAGAATGTT
>NW_013704228.1:0-516 GCF_000517525.1 Limulus polyphemus | reverse complement strand
TAAATACACTTATATATTAAAATATATCACCACACGTTACAAGGTATGTATAGAATAGACTAACCAGTAAATACACTTATATATTAAAATATATCACCACACGTTACAAGGTATGTATAGAATAGAATATCCAGTAAATACACATGTATATTAAAATATATCACCACACGTTACAAGGTATGTATAGAATAGAATAACCAGTAAATACACATGTATATTAAAATATATCTGGTTATTCTATTCTATACATACCTTGTAACGTGTGGTGATATATTTTAATATATAAGTGTATTTACACCAAAGACATTTTAACTATGCAGTTTTACTCCCAGAGTGTTTATCTTAAGCATTTGTGTCAGTTCATTAGCTCACAAATTACTGACTTACATACTTCACACTACTTATGTCAGCTTGTTAACCCACAAATTACTGACTTACATACTTCACACTACTTATGTCAGCTTGTTAACCCACAAATTACCGACTTATTTACATACTTCACTCTACTTATGTCAG
>NW_013704227.1:0-516 GCF_000517525.1 Limulus polyphemus | reverse complement strand
CGTACCTGTTTCTAAAATGTTCTTCTTTTACTGTAAAAGCTGTAACTTGTAATAACATAATACTGACTTGCTTAGTTCATTGCTGATTTTAGAACTAATATCTAATAATATATCCTGTACTTGTAATTTATTTCAATATTGCTATGTATTGGTCATTGTTTTTCTTCAACTCACTAATATTTTTTACTGGATGAATGACCAGCCATAGTCGAAGGAATGTGGCACTCATCTTACTTTTTATCACTGCTTCACTCCCACCACTCAGTAATAGCAGTGTTCAGTATATTTTTTATCATTTTTTACTGCTTCACTCTCGCCACTCAGTAATAGCAGTGTTCAGTATATATTTTATCAGTTATCTATATTTTCTGTTAAACAGTTGTATTGAAAAGATAATAACATACTTTTTTTACTCTCATTATAGAGAATGGCTAAATGATTTCTGATATCTGTATGACCCTCTACTTTTGCAACCAATTTTTCTAAGCACTGGCTATATCCCTACTAAGTCATACC
>NW_013704226.1:0-516 GCF_000517525.1 Limulus polyphemus | reverse complement strand
GTTATGAACACATATTACCATCATAACACCATTCTTTAACACAACACACATTACCATGGTAATATGTGTTGTGTTGAAGAATGGCGTTATGATGGTAATATGTGTTGTGTTAAAGAATGGCGTTATGATGGTAATATGTGTTGTGTTAAAGAATGGTGTTATGATGGTAATATGTGTTGTGTTAAAGAATGGCGTTACGATGGTAATATGTGTTGTGTTGAAGAATGGTGTTCTGTTCACTGAAAAAAAATGTGAAGGCCGAGAATAGTGTGTTAAAAAAATCTTGCTGAATGAACTTACGTCATCATAACGTAGAAGAGTATTAAAACTCTCCAGGGGGAGTGACTGCAGGATAATACTTGTTATTAACTTTAACGTTTGTTACCATTATAGCTTTATTGCCATAGTCCACCAGTGACGTATTTTTAGTGGCAGTGATCTTATAATTCTTTTTAAGGCGCATTGTGCTGATATATATATATATATACATATAGAGAGAGAGAGAGAGAGAGAGAA
>NW_013704225.1:0-516 GCF_000517525.1 Limulus polyphemus | reverse complement strand
ACAAGCAAATCTGAACCCAACAATTGTTTGTCCTGACATGGACTGTCCACTCTATGATAAGTGAGGGTGGACTGATCAGAAACCCACTGGGGATGAGGAATACTAATGTCATCACCTAAAATGGGAGGTAAAATGCTCAGTGTGAACCTGATTATCAGGGGATGAGGGAAATAATAAATAAAGTTGGGAAGCAGAATCATGTAATAGGGAATAACATATGCCATACGAAATAGTAGCAATAGACAAAAACATCACATACCTGTGAAATAAAATCCAAGAAAGCTGACGAGGGTCGAGCATAATACTCAGGTAGGGTTTGGGAAGCCACGGCAAACTATCCAAATCCTCGTTAGCCTGGCCAAGCTAAAGGAAGGCTCAGAAGGAAAAGGAGCAACAGCAGTATGGGACAAAGGTTGTCCCATATAAAGCTCAATTTCCCTGCAAATAAAGGCCGATAAATCCCTCCGATGAGACACCCGTACCTGTGGCCTGAATTATGGCATCAGACAAATCATA
>NW_013704224.1:0-516 GCF_000517525.1 Limulus polyphemus | reverse complement strand
TTACAGTTTAATTATCTTCTTGTAACACAATCTGTGCTTATGTTCAGTTTTGAGATTTCTTTTTACAGACTTGCAAATTTGTGAAAATTTCTTAAGTTTGCATGTTCCTTAAAATCAGTTTTAAAACAAAACTTTTGAAACAGATATTTTGCATAAAACACACTACAGTTAATTTTAACCACCCGTGAGCAAGCGAATAAACCCAATTGATTTGCAAAACAACGTTAATATTACTATATTGCCACAACTAGTATTTCACAAACAATTCAATAATGTTAAAAAATACACCATTGATAACTTCCTGCAACTAACAAATCATGACTTGGTAGAATAAATTTATGTCATATAAAACACACAAACACACAAAGAAAAATAGCACGACAGTAAAGAAAGAAAAAAAACTTGTTACAATGACTTGACTGATACAATTATAAAACACTTTATTTGCTCTGGTTTGCAAGGTCCTATACAGCTAGTCATATATATATATATATATATATATATATATATATATAT
>NW_013704223.1:0-516 GCF_000517525.1 Limulus polyphemus | reverse complement strand
AAAAATATCTGTAATTGCTAAAATATAATTTCTAGTATTATTGTGATATTTAAATTGACTCATAAGCATATTTAGTTGACGAAATATATTACGATTCAGAGTGAGGTTTTACTTGTATAGAAGAATTAAAATGAAAACTCAAGTTAACAAGATGAATATACAAAACACTTCTTGTTTTTTAAATTGAGACTTCTTGTACCACAAACTTTACATATTCTCCTAATTTTTTGAGGTAGCTTCTTGAATATTGTCTGTTTCACTTTCTGTTTTACACTTTATACAGTACATAACAGATGAAATGCTAATGCCGAATGTTTTGATAACTGGTTTTATAATTCCTCTAGCAATTCTTTCACCTAAAGTTGGATCTTGAATATCATTCATATCTTCTATCAATTCTTGATCTATAATATGCCTATCAGCTGTAGCTTTTCATTTACTATAAGCAATATCATGTTTCTTACTTGCTCTGTCTGCTCTATTAGTACCAGAATCATCTCTAGTTAGACGCTTTTT
>NW_013704222.1:0-516 GCF_000517525.1 Limulus polyphemus | reverse complement strand
GATCACCTACACTCTTCACACCTTTTGATACTTGTAAAACCATTGCAGATCACTTACAATCTTCACAACTTTTGACACCTGTAAAACCATTGCAGATCACCTACACTTTTCACAACTTTTGACACCTGTAAAACAATTGCAGATCATCTACAATCTTCACACCTTTTGACACCTGTAAAACAATTGCAGATCACCTACACTCTTCACACCTTTTGACACTTGTAAGACAATTGCAGATCACCTACAATCTTCACACCTTTTGACACCTGTAAAACAATTGCAGATCACCTACAATCTTCACACCTTTTGACACTTGTAAAACAATTGCAGATCACCTACAATCTTCACACCATTTGACACCTGTAAAACAATTGCAGATCACCTACACTCGTCACACTTTTTGACACTTGTAAAGCAATTGCAGATCATCTACACTCTTCACACCTTTTGACACCTGTAAAACAATTGCAGATCACCTACACTTTTCACACCTTTTGACACTTGTAAAACAATTGC
>NW_013704221.1:0-516 GCF_000517525.1 Limulus polyphemus | reverse complement strand
TACTTAATCAAACACGGTGACCCCATTCACCTCTTTCCATTTTTGGGAACGGTCCCTTATACATACTTACTTTTTTATATGGCATGTGAATAACCAATCGAAAACTCAGAATGTCCCCTAGTGGCTTTCTCAGCCATTTTCAAATGTACGGCCTCATCTCTTTCTTTCGAGTCAAGCCTGTTGCAAATTTCATATTTTTTTAGATCCCAATATAGCTTAATTACTAAACTTGATAAATTATAATGAAATTGTATGATATAGATATAGTAATTTATGATTTTTGGTTACTCAAATGTATATATATAAAACCTAAAAAATATTATTTCGTTTCACATCCTCCACGTGCGAAAGTTCTTAAGGTTTAGCCAGCTACGACAAACAGCAACCGAGTACGAAGCTCGTAACAAGAAGAGATAACTGTTTGCGTTACTTCTTTATTTACTGTTTTATGTTTGAAGAAAAATAAGATTAACAACTTGTTTGTAAATAGTAATAATATATATATATATATATGTA
>NW_013704220.1:0-516 GCF_000517525.1 Limulus polyphemus | reverse complement strand
CTATCAAGCTTCAGATACAGTCTGAATTCAACCCTACACAATAAAAATCCTAACTATCAAGCTTCAGATACAGTCTGAATTCAACCCTACACAATAAACCTCATAAGTAACATTATTCACATTTAAACTGTATTCTACCTTAAATCATGAACATCGTAGCTGAATAGCATTAGATTCCAACAGACCCTATCCTACCTAAAAAACACCTTCGTTCACTAGTATAAAATTCAAATTGTACTCTATTCTTCTCGTTGAACACCCCAGCTATCTTTAATTCCAACACGAAAACCCTAATCAATAAGCACCTTAAAAAAATATTGTTTATACCCCGAAAGCTGGCAAAATATTGGAAACCAATAGGCCTAACATCTATGATAAAATAATATAAACTGCACATATTTCTTTCCACATTCTTCTTACTTTGTCCATTTCAGATTCCAAATAAGAGCTGTGTAAAAATAGAATTTCGGATATATTTTTATCTCCACAAGTTACTTGGCCGGAATTCTTGTACAA
>NW_013704219.1:0-516 GCF_000517525.1 Limulus polyphemus | reverse complement strand
ATTGTTAGTTGCTTTACAGAAATCAGTCTAAGCTCGGAGTGATAACATTGTTAGTTATTTTACAGAAATCAGTCTACACCCAGAGTGACAACAATGTTAGTTGTTTTACAGAAATCAGTCTAAGCTCGGAGTGATAACATTGTTAGTTGTTTTACAGAAATCAGTCTAAGCTCGGAGTGATAACATTGTTAGTTGCTTTACAGAAATCAGTCTAAGCTCGGAGTGATAGCATTGTTAGTTGCTTTACAGAAATCTGTCTAAGCTCGGAGTGATAACATTGTTAGTTATTTTACAGAAATTAGTCTACACCCAGAGTGACAACAATGTTAGTTGTTTTACAGAAATCAGTCTAAGCTCGGAGTGATAACATTGTTAGTTGCTTTACAGAAATCAGTCTAAGCTCGGAGTGATAACATTGTTAGTTATTTTACAGAAATCAGTCTAAGCTCGGAGTGATAACATTGTTAGTTGCTTTACAGAAATCAGTCTAAGCTCGGAGTGATAACATTGTTAGTT
>NW_013704218.1:0-517 GCF_000517525.1 Limulus polyphemus | reverse complement strand
CGTCGGAACAAAGTTACGAAAAATTAATTAACAAACGGAGACGTAACAATATCTTATCGAGGGCTGACGTAGGTACAATTCACTTAATGGGGACCTAGCTAGCTCTGAGAACAGGAGAGTTTCACAATACATTTAAGTTATGTACATTTCTAAATATAAATTTAAACAAACATCGATATTACAATAAATATAGAATGATGTATCCGTCAAAGTAAGCACAAATTACTTCTCTAAATTTTGTACCTTCACTGAAGCACGTGACAGACAACACAAGACCAAAATAAATATACCCACACACTCACTAGCTTAAGCTAAACTTTCGGCACGAAAAATGTGTGTAAATTATGAAGTTAAGACATATCTAATACACCTATCTTATTCAAAAGTAACAGAAAAGGTGTATCAAGTTTATTTGGTAACCAAGTAGACGCCTTTAAGATTTCCTCTAAATTTTTTCGGTGCATTTGCAATGACGTTTTGTCTCGTTTAATGACGTGCAAAAGATTTTTGGGGAAGT
>NW_013704217.1:0-517 GCF_000517525.1 Limulus polyphemus | reverse complement strand
TACACGACTAGGTCTGGGACTCTAATAACTAAAACTTGTACATGGGCTACACGACTAGGTCTAGGATTCTAATAACTAAAACTCGTACATGGGTTACACGACTAGGTCTAGGATTCTAATAACTAAAACTCGTACATGGGTCACACGACCAGGTCTAGGATTCTAATAACTAAAACTCGTACATGGGTTACACGACTAGGTCTAGGACTCTAATAACTAAAACTCGTACATGGGCTACACGACTAGGTCTAGGACTCTAATAACTAAAACTTGTACATGGGCTACACGACTAGGTCTAGGATTCTAATAACTAAAACTCGTACATGGGCTACACGACCAGGTCTGGGACTCTAATAACTAAAACTTGTACATGGGTTACACGACTAGGTCTAGGACTCTAATAACTAAAACTTGTACATGGGCTACACGACTAGGTCTAGGATTCT
The DNA here is from genome assembly GCF_000517525.1 of Limulus polyphemus. Lineage (NCBI taxonomy): Eukaryota > Metazoa > Arthropoda > Merostomata > Xiphosura > Limulidae > Limulus > Limulus polyphemus. The sequence goes on along the minus strand of NW_013704217.1, from coordinate 71 downwards.
AATAACTAAAACTCGTACATGGGCTACACGACTAGGTCTAGGACTCTAATAACTAAAACTCGTACATGGGC
>NW_013704216.1:0-517 GCF_000517525.1 Limulus polyphemus | reverse complement strand
AAGATTACAGCTTATATTCTTTATTTTAGAATAAACAAAGAGTATTTATACGTAATTAGTAGTCACTTTAAATAACCAGATAATAACATAGTGTCCATGAACATTGTTGTGTTAAATTTATGTAGAAAGAAGAAGAATACAGCTTACATTCTTTATTTTATAGTAAACAAAGAGTATTTTCACTTAATTAGTAGTCACTTTAAAAAATAGATATTATCTTGGAATACATGAATTTGGTTTTTTATAGAGTCACATTAAAAAACTAGATATTAAATTGGTGTATATGAAGTTGGTTTTGTTAAAGATATAAAAAAGAAACAAGACTACAGCTTGTATTCTTTATTTTATAGTAAACAAAGAGTATTCACACTTAATTAGGAGTAACTTTAAGTAAATAGATATTATCTTAGTGTACATGAATATTGTTTTGTTAAACATATTAAGAAGGAACAGTATTACAGCTTATATTTTTTATTTTTGATTAAACAAAGAGTATTTACAGGAATAAAAAGACCGT
>NW_013704215.1:0-517 GCF_000517525.1 Limulus polyphemus | reverse complement strand
TACACTCATGAATTATACACTATTTACAGCTCTAGAAATGCATAAAGATAAAAGAATCACTTCCTTGAAGTAATAATATTCACCACATTTTTTTTATTATTAATTGATAGTAACAGAAATTGTTACATGGAACCATTACACGTGTTATCAGAAAACATTCGAATGCAGTTACAAGTTAATCAGGGATTAACACAGGGACGGACAAAATTAGTAAACAACCAACTACACTAGACGCCATCAACCATGTGCAATTTGGTATTTTCATATCCAATCAATACTGTACACCTCGGTAAAGTAAAACAAACAATCACTATTTTACTTCTACTTTAAATGGATGTACAAAATAAAACTTGCACAGATATTTGATCTTTTAGTTATTACAGACAGTGAAGTTACCAGAAAGGCTGGATTAAATAAAGGCGAATATCAGTACTAAAGGAACCACACTCAATGGAAAGCATCCTAAATATCAGCACTAAATTATCCACACAAGATGGAAAGCATCCTAAATACCAGT
>NW_013704214.1:0-517 GCF_000517525.1 Limulus polyphemus | reverse complement strand
GTTATTATGCATTACATTACATAAGATATGATGTTAGCATGCATTACATTACATAAGATATGTTATCATGCATTACATTACATAAGGTATGATGTTATCATGTATTACATTACATAAAATATGATGTTATCATGCATTACATTACATAAGATATGATGTTAGCATGCATTACATTACATAAGATATGTTATCATGTATTACATTACATAATATTTGATGTTATTATGCATTACATTACATAAGATATGATGTTATCGTGCATTACATTACATAAAATATGATGTTATTATGCATTACATTACATAAGGTATGATGTTATCATGCATTACATTACATAAGATATAATGTTATCATGTATTACATTATATAAGATTTGATGTTGTCATGTACTATGTTATATAAGGTATGATGTTATCATGTGCTATGTTATATACTGTATGATGTTGTCGTGTGCTATGTTATATAAGGTATGATGTTATCATGTGCTATGTTATATAAGGTATGATGTTATCATGTG
>NW_013704213.1:0-517 GCF_000517525.1 Limulus polyphemus | reverse complement strand
AACATCGATAAGTTTTAATTGAGAATCTAGGTAGCCCCTCCCCCAATGCGGTAAGTGAAGACTCCACTGAGTGAGAAGGTCGGCAGAAAAATATATTGGACTAACTATTTGTGTGCTACGACTTAAAATACTAGAAGGGCAGTCCACGCTCTCATTTATATTGTTACTTTTTAAGTCCGACATTGTTGGGTAACTTTGTCAGAAAGTAATATTAAAGGAGTAACTGAACAGATAAAGAAAGTATTTTGTGACATTAAAATGGCATCAGTTAAATAGCAAATACTAAGGTAAAAAGGCAATACTTATGTTTAGCCAAGCAGTAAATGTTTTATTTGCCCAATAATGACAATATAATAATAATAAAAATATATATATCTTTAAGATAAAATGTTTATTATTATTATTATGTTGGCGAAAGTCTAGACGATTACATTTTTATATGCTGGGAAAATCTAATGTCTCGATAAGTACGGAAGATGGTAAAAATCTAAAGGAATATCAGTGATATTCATATACA
>NW_013704212.1:0-517 GCF_000517525.1 Limulus polyphemus | reverse complement strand
AGTATTTTGAAAGACCCTTGGGGTATGAAACGAAGGGTTCTGAGGAGTTACAGCAGGTCATGGTTTCAGTATTTTGGAAGACCCTGGGGCATGAAACGAACGGGTCGGCAAAGAAAGTACCTAAAAAATACACTTGAAGTATATTAATATACTGACAAACATCTGACGTGCATTACGCGCTTTTATGCTTTTTAGGCTTACGTATAAGGTCAAAGGTCTAGACGTAATAACAATATTTTATGACTTATCATTAAATGCAGTTCGTTTGTTGTTAAGGGGAAATCTAAATAATAGGTTATCTGTGCTATGCCTATCACGGGCATCAAAACCTGATTTTTAGACTTACCGGGGGAACAGATCACATGTACACGTGACAGCAAATATAGCAGAAATAATATGTTAACACTGTGCTCATTACAGCGACATGCAGAAATAATATGTTAACACTGTGCTCATTACACCAACGTGTAGCAATATGTTAACACTGTGCTCATTACAGCAACGTGCAGAAATAATA
>NW_013704211.1:0-517 GCF_000517525.1 Limulus polyphemus | reverse complement strand
GTTTGTGGGTATAACCGGTCAACATTTAGGACAATTTTGTGGCCACACGGGTCAATATTTAGACAATAGCAATTTGTGGATATAACAGGTCAGTGTTTAGGACAATACATCTTTGAGGGAGCAACATGTCAGTATTTAGGACAAGAAAGTTCTGTGGGTATATGAGGTCAATGTTTAGGACAGAACATTGTGTAGGTTATCTATACTGAGTTTGAAAAAATATTTGTTTGTTTCAGCACCGAACTTTACATTATGGACTAGCTCTGTGTTGCGAAATCATGTAGATGGAATTTCGTTTGCTGATAAAGTTAATTAAATTTGCAGTTAGATAATGCAACACTGAAGAAATGTGAATGTGATATTGGTTTTATTACTAGTCCAATATGATACATTACGCTTCCACCAGAATCAACTACTGACGCCAGTAGGCTTAACCACTGTCCTAGTACTCCTGACTACTAACTTTCTGTTTTTAATTAACACTTTCTCATGTCTCACTGTTACTATAATAGGTCCT
>NW_013704210.1:0-517 GCF_000517525.1 Limulus polyphemus | reverse complement strand
TTGTGTTATCCATCAACTAACAGTGATGAAGAGATGTTACAGTTAGGATAACTTCCAGTCCAAAGAGCCTTGTGTTATCCATCAACTTATAGTGATTAAGAGTTGTCACAATTAGGATAACTTTCAGTCCGATAAGCCTTGTGTTATCCATTAACCAATAGTGATGAAGAACTGTCACAGTTAGGATAACTTCCAGTCCAAAGAGCCTTGTGTTATCCATCAACTGATAGTGATTAAGATTTGTCACAGTTAGGATAACTTGTAGTTCAAAAAGCCCCTTGTGTTATCCATCAACTGATAGTGATGAAGAGTTGTTAAAGTTAGGATAACTTGTAGTTCAAAGAGCCCCTTGTGTAATACGTCATGTAGGTTTGACTTTACATATATAAATAAACTTGGAGGCTAGAAATTTATATTCTGGCTAGCCAATATCTACAGTATAAGTATATAATTGGTGGTACACTCAGAAGGTCATATAGGGGTAGAAAGAAAATCTGAAACTGGCAATTCAGAGTAC
>NW_013704209.1:0-517 GCF_000517525.1 Limulus polyphemus | reverse complement strand
GTAGGAGGCGTACATGTATATATGTATATATATGTGTGTGTGTGTGTGTGTGTGTGTGTGTGTGTGTGTGTGTGTGTGTGTGTGTGTGCGTGTGTACGTATATACAACATTATAACTCAAGAACAGTTCAAACTTCAAAAAAGTAGACACCCCTCGTAACTGAGAGCACCTTAACCCTTCCATTACGGGGTGGGTGGAATCCACCCAGCCCGTAATCACGAAAGTATCTATGAAATGCTATGATTTTTGATAATATAAGCATATCTTTACAAAATATTGGTAACAATCACCAGATTTTTGTACACAAAATATCAGGTTTTTGACTATCCAACATGCAAAGTAATTTTGATTTCAAGATCAAAAATACTTTTATGTATCACAACATTTTCATATTTCACATGCGAACTATTTATAACCTCCAGATAATTATCAAATGTTTTCTAGAAAAAGCTTTATATCTCATCTGTTATTTTCATTATTGTATCTCTGTACGGGTTGGTTTGATTTCACCAACTTC
>NW_013704208.1:0-517 GCF_000517525.1 Limulus polyphemus | reverse complement strand
TGGGAAACAGACTGTTAGTCAGACAAAACAATGAAAAACATGGGAAACAGACTGTTAGTCAGACAAAAGAATTGGAAACATGGGTAACAGACAGACTGTTAGTCAGACAAAACAATGAAAAACATGGGAAACAGACTGTTAGTCAGACAAAACAATGAATAACATGGGAAACAGACTGTTAGTCAGACAAAACAATGAAAAACATGGAAAACAGACTGTTAGTCAGACAAAATAATGAAAAACATGGGAAACAGACTGTTAGTCAGACAAAACAATGAAAAACATGGGAAACAGAAAGACTGTTAGTCAGACAAAAGAATTGGAAACATGGGTAACAGACAGACTGTTAGTCAGACAAAACAATGAAAAACATGGGAAACAGACTGTTAGTCAGACAAAACAATGAAAAACATGGGAAACAGAAAGACTGTTAGTCAGACAAAATAATGGAAACATGGGTAACAGAAAGACTGTTAGTCAGACAAAACAATGAAAAATGGGTAACAGACTGTTAGTC
>NW_013704207.1:0-517 GCF_000517525.1 Limulus polyphemus | reverse complement strand
GATCAATGTTTTGTTTGCATGTTCATTATCGTTTAATAAAACTAATAAGTAACGATCAATGTTGGTTTGATATTCATTATCGATTAATATAACTTATAAGTAGCGATCAATGTTTTGTTTGTATGTTCATTATTGTTTAATGAAACTAGTAAGTAACGACCAATGTTGGTTTGATATTCATTATCGTTTAATAAAAATAATAAGTAACGACCAATGTGTTGTTTGTATATTCATTATCGTTTAATAAAACTAATAAGTAGCGATCAATGCTTTGTTTGTATGCTCATTATCGTTTAATAAAACTAATAAGTAACGACCAATGTTGGTTGGATATTCATTATCGTTCAATAAAACTAATAAGTAGTGATCAATGTTTTGTTTGTATGATCATTATAGTTTAATAAAACTAATAAGTAGCGATCATTGTTTTGTGTGTATGTTCATTATTGTTTAATAAAACTAATAAGTAGTGGCCAATGTTGTTTTTATATTCATTATCGTTTAATAAAACTAATAC
>NW_013704206.1:0-517 GCF_000517525.1 Limulus polyphemus | reverse complement strand
TCTAGTGTGTTACTGCCTGAATGAGTTATTGTCTATAGAATATCTGTTGAACCAGTTAATGTTTAGTGTTTTACTGCTACATGAATTATTGTCTCGAGAGTCATTGTTGAAAGAGATATTATTTCATAGGTCATGGTTAGAAGAACTATTATTTCATAGGTCATGGTTAGAAGAACTATTATTTCATGTGTCATGGTTAGAAGAACTATTACTTCATGGGTCATGGTTAGAAGAACTATTACTTCATGGGTCATGGATAGAAGAGCTATTATTCATGGGTCATGGATAGAAGAGCTATTATTTCATGGGTCATGGATAGAAGAGCTATTATTTCATGGGTCATGGTTAGAAGAACTATTATTTCATGGGTCATGGTCAGAAGAGCTATTATTTCATGGGTCATGGATAGAAGGGCTATTATTTCATGGGTCATGGATAGAAGAGCTATTATTTCATGGGTCATGGATATAAGAGCTATTATTTCATGGGTCATGGATAGAAGAGCTATTATTTCATG
>NW_013704205.1:0-517 GCF_000517525.1 Limulus polyphemus | reverse complement strand
AGTGATATAGGAACTGGAGTTACTCTACCCTATTATTAGACTTCACGATTAACAGTCTATGGACTGTATCGTAATGTTGTCAGTGATATAGGAACTGAAGTTACTCTCTTATTAGGTTTCACGATTAACAGTCTATGGACTGTATCGTAATGTTGTTAGTGATATATGAGCTGGAGTTACTCTATTATTAGACTTCACGATTGACATTCTATGGACTGTGTCATAATGTTGTCAGTGATATATGAACTGAAGTTACTCTATTATTAGACTTCACGATTAACAGTCTATGGACTGTATCGTAATGTTGTCAGTGATATAGGAACTGGAGTTACTCTATTATTAGACTTCACGATTAACATTCTATGGACTGTATCGTAATGTTGTCAGTGATATATGAACTGAAGTTACTATATTATTAGACTTCACGATTAACAGTCTATGGACTGTATCGTAATGTTATCAGTGATATAGGAACTGGAGTTACTCTATTATTAGACTTCACGATTAACATTCTATG
>NW_013704204.1:0-517 GCF_000517525.1 Limulus polyphemus | reverse complement strand
TATAGCCGTTCTTTATTTTGAATTGATAGGATAGAGATGAGGCAGTAGGTAAAGAACATTCAACGTTAACTCTTAGGCTACGATAGTTTGGTCGGATAGTGGGATTTCACTGTAACTTTATTTAGGCTATGATTTAGGCTTAAGAGCTTATTCTAGCCCTAGTATAAACTGAAATTTAAATGATGTAAATGAATAATGAATGGGACACGTAAACAGTAATAATATCTTTATTCTCTACATTATAACTGGATATTGTATTATTGTATATTTTGGTTATTATGAGAAATAAGGTAAAATACAGAAAATGTTAATTACAAACTACGACTTGTATAATTTTGTTATGGTGTGAGTTTTGTTCGAACTCAACTATTTACAATAACTACTGCAGTAACGATATATGGTTTATTTTATAAAAAATATTAATTTTCTAATATACAGGAAAGTTTTGCCCCCCCCCCCCAGTTGCACAGCGGTATGTCTGCGGACGTACAACGCTAAAATCCGGATTTAGATACCC
>NW_013704203.1:0-517 GCF_000517525.1 Limulus polyphemus | reverse complement strand
TATATCATATTTTAGCCTATGATGGTGAATGAAATATTATCCTTGTAATTTGCATGTGTACAGAAAAGTAAGTAACTTTTATGTGTAATATGGAAATTAGCAATTACATGTACACTGGCTGGTAAATTTATTATGAACTATACCTAATAATGAGGTGGATCACCTTTTTTGCCCAAAAAGCAGCCATGCTATGATGTGACATAGAATCCACAAGTTGCTGGAAGGTGTAATGAGAGTTTTTTTTCCCATTTAGTCACTAATGTTCTATGAAATTCCTAAAGCAAGGTAAACAGAAGATTGTGATGATGAATATGTCTTTTCAAGTTCATCTCAAACATGCTCAATTGTATTGAAATCCAGGGACTGTGGTGGCCACAGAAATGCCTCAAGTCTTTTATATTACTTAAACCATGCACATACTATTTGGATACAGTGGATAGAAGCATTGTTGTATTGTAAGTTCCTGTCCACATCAGGGTACACATTAAACAATTGATCAGAAATAATGCTGAAGTAA
>NW_013704202.1:0-517 GCF_000517525.1 Limulus polyphemus | reverse complement strand
TTCCAAACTTGGTTAAGGTTTGGATAATGAAAAAAAAAAGACTTTATTTTGATAGTCGGTGAAATTGTATTTTGTCATATAAATTACTTAAACAATTATATAGAAAGAACTGCTGAAATGGCATGAGAATAAATACTCATTTATTTGCAAATGAATATGGTATTATAACTGTGAAGACAAAACATGGTTAATTTCCTGGTAACTTCATCGTTCATAACTCACATGCAGACTGGTAGCAGTTTGCCAAAATGCTTCTTAAAACTTGAATTTACTAGTCAGAAAACTATAAAGCAAACACCAGTTAATGTGTAGTTTTATGGTCTCCATAAAAGATTTTAGGGACTGTTCAATGAGCACAAGATAGTTAATTTTACAAATTAAAAACGAAGGAAAAAAAAAGACTCCATTTTTTTAAGTCTAATCATTCATCTTATAAGTGCTCTTTAACTTAAGTTTTGATTAAACTAAGACTCTTCTTGATTTGACCAGTTTTAATATGTAGGGTGAAACTTCAAAT
>NW_013704201.1:0-517 GCF_000517525.1 Limulus polyphemus | reverse complement strand
TACCACCACACACACACACACACACATATATATATATACACACACACACACATACACGTATATGTTTATAAATTTTATATCCTTCGACTAAAAATAAAGACGACAATAATTTAGAGAAAAAATATTACAAGCCATGTTTTATAGTTACCATAGCAACTGGCACTGTATAAATATAACATACATAAAATTAACAAGTTAAGACAAAAACTGCATGCAGTCTAGAAGACGAGACATACACAAACTACAATGACATCATTTTCTGTATACGTTGATGAGTTAAGAGCTTTTTCTAATTCAGTACGGAACGTACTAACTTACTACAAGCAAATTTATTAATCCTTCTCAAAGTAGGTATTTCAATCAAGCAACTATGACGGCCCTTCTCACAATTTCAGAATACCGTATTTTTCGGTGTATAAGACGCACTTTTTTTTAACCCCAAAATCTGCTTGCGTCCTATACACCGAAGGTATGAATAATACATATATGTATATATATATATATATATATATATACG
>NW_013704200.1:0-517 GCF_000517525.1 Limulus polyphemus | reverse complement strand
GGGTGTCGTTAGTTACCTAGAGTAGCAGTCATCAGGTGTTGTTAGTTGCCTAGAGTACCTGTTATCGGGTGTTGTTAGTTACCTAGAGTACCAGTTATCGGTTGTTGTTAGTTAACTAGAGTAGCAGTTATCAGGTGTTGTTAGTTACCTAGAGTACCTGTTATCGAGTATTGTTAGTTACCTAGAGTACCTGTTATCGGGTGTTGTTAGTTACCTAGAGTACCTGTTATCAGGTGTTGTTAGTTACCTAGAGTACCTGTTATCGGGTGTTGTTAGTTACCTAGAGTACCTGTTATCAGGTGTTGTTAGTTACCTAGAGTACCTGTTATCGGGTGTTGTTAGTTACCTAGAGTAGCAGTTATCGGGTGTTGTTAGTTACCTAGAGTAGCCTGTTATCGGGTGTTGTTAGTTACCTAGAGTACCTGTTATCGGGTGTCGTTAGTTACCTAGAGTACCTGTTATCGAGTGTTGTTAGTTACCTAGAGTACCTGTTATCGGGTGTTGTTAGTTACCTAGT
>NW_013704199.1:0-517 GCF_000517525.1 Limulus polyphemus | reverse complement strand
AAGAATTTTACGGAAATTAACTAACGAACGGAAACGTAGGAATACCAATACTCACTACACTTATAAAGTTTGACGGCACCCTCACCGCCCCTTGCACCCTCGTCTCTAGAATCGTAATGGGAAGGCAATAATCGAACCATTCTATCTGGATAAATGCATTTTTGCTTTTATGACTGACTCCGCTTATTTCGAGAAATCGGGCGTGACGTGACCCACACTGGCTTTTTATTTAGGTAAGAATCGCTAAAAAATTATATAGAGAAATACCAAGGACATATACCTGACTTTTCAAACTGAGTACAGTACAATACAGTGGATTAGTTTCAAGAATACTGCAGGAATATATGTATTTACAGTATAATCAATAATTATTCAGAATTAAATATACAATTCATAATTATATGGTAACCAAATTCTGCTATATCACGTGAGAATAATTTCTGCAGTTCTTTTCTTTCATGTGAACATGCAAATACGCTAATACACTTAACTGACATTTCACACATACAAGTAAATT
>NW_013704198.1:0-517 GCF_000517525.1 Limulus polyphemus | reverse complement strand
GTGTTCTTCATGTGATATTATCCATTCATCATGGGGTGTTATCTACAAGAAGTGAGACACAACAACCACATAATCATCTCCAAGTTCACTAATCTGTGTTCTTCATGTGATATTATCCATTCATCATGGGGTGTTATCTACAAGGTGTGAGACACAACAACCACATAATCACCTCCAAGTTCACTTCTCTCTCTGTTCATATTGATAAAGCATCCAGTCAGGCCAACAATTTAGGTGTTTTTCAAGATAAAACTTTCAGCCAGGCCAACAATGTATGGATTTATCAATATAAAACTTCCAGTCTGGCTAACAATGTGGGGGTTTATCAAGACAAAACTTCCAGTCAAGCCAACAATGTATGTGTTTATCAAGATAAAACTTTCAGTAAGGCTAACAATGTAGGGTTTATCAAGATAAAATTTCCAGTCAGGCCAACATTGTATGGATTTATCAATATAAAGTTTTCAGTCAGGCCAACAATGTATGGTTTATCAAGATAAAACTTTTAGTCAGGCTA
>NW_013704197.1:0-517 GCF_000517525.1 Limulus polyphemus | reverse complement strand
AGGTATGGATATTGTTTTTTCTGCTTCCTTCTGAACTATATCACTAGAAATTGTCTATTCAAGAGGTTAGTTAATTCTGGAATCCCATCTATAATATGTGCCCATTTACAAATGTATCTTCGGCCTATCTAAGTCAAATCCTGGGTCTTAGAGCAGCTGTTTAGAGGGTGTTATATCAGAAATGTTCTATGTAGAAGCTATAATGAGAGTGGTGAGCCCACAGTTAGGCCTTGCTGTTGTTGTTAGTATTTATCTCCATGTTGGAAGTAGGTTGAGTTGATAAAAATAGGTTGTGATTTCTATTATAATCGAGATTGTCAATTCTATGCATTCCGTGAGAGTTCTATCGTTTTCAAGCTGTTGGTCAATTATTTGTAGTGTGTCAGGGATTAGTCAGGGTGCATCATTCTCGTGGTTGCTTTCATAATCACGACAAAGTGGATCAATTTCTTAACATGTAAAGATGTTTTACCTGTTAATTGTCAGATTATATCTACAAGATATCTAAGTAAAGGGT
>NW_013704196.1:0-517 GCF_000517525.1 Limulus polyphemus | reverse complement strand
AGTCTCTATCTGAAGTGATTAGAGCTGACATTCCTCAGAACTGAAGTTTTCATCTGGTTATGTGACAGTCTATCTGAAGTGATTAGAGCAGACATTCCTCAGAACTACAGTTTTCGTCTGGTTATGTGACAGTCTCTATCTGAAGTGATTAGAGCTGACACTCCTCGGAACTGCAGTTTTCTTCTGGTTATGTGACAGTCTCTATCTGAAGTGATTAGGGCTGACACTCCTCAGAACTACAGTTTTCATCTGGTTATATGATAGTCTCTATCTGAAGTGATTAGAGCTGACATTCCTCAAAACTACAGTTTTCGTCTGGTCATGTGACAGACTCTATCTGAAGTGATTAGAGCAGACATTCCTCAGAACTACAGTTTTCATCTGGTTATATGATAGTCTCTATCTGAAGTGATTAGAGCTGACATTCCTCAAAACTACAGTTTTCGTCTGGTCATGTGACAGTTTCTATCTGAAGTGATTAGAGCAGACATTCCTCAGAACTATTGTTTTCGTCTGG
>NW_013704195.1:0-517 GCF_000517525.1 Limulus polyphemus | reverse complement strand
ATTGAAAAGCAGTACCAAAAGAGAGACAAAAGGACTGATATGCAGAGTATTTACATGCCCATTACATTTGAAAAGTGAAAGCAGTAATAAAATGGGTGTGTCATTCCTGGGATGTGTTATTATTGATAACAAATAAGGGGTGTATGATTCCTAGGATGTGTTGTTATTGATAACAAATAATGGGGTGTGAATACTGGGATATGTTATTATTGATGTCAAATGAGGGGTGTGTGATTCCTGGAATGTGTCATTATTGATACCAAATGAAAAAAATAACATTTAAAACATTTCCTAGGCCTGTATATTTCCACAGGGTATGTTTAGGTAGCTAAAACAAACAAGAAAAAAAGTTCCTGTGACCTGACTAAATGTTTTAATTGAATGATGTCCGTAAAATTCTACCTTTGAAAGTTTTATTTATTACATAGATAATTACTCATTAAGTTATAAATGAAGTTAGGCATGTTTAAAATATGCAACATGATATTTTTAAGGAATTGATAAGTTAATACCCATT
>NW_013704194.1:0-517 GCF_000517525.1 Limulus polyphemus | reverse complement strand
TTAGTTTATATATATTATAGTTTACGATGTTAGATTATATATATTATAGTTTATGATTTAGATTATATATATTATAGTTAATGATTTGAAAATATATATATTATAGTTTATGATTTGAAAATATATATATTATAGTTTATGATTTGAGAATATATATATTATAGTTTATGATTTGAGAATATATATATTATAGTTTATGATTTTAGATTATATATCATATAGTTTATGATTTTAGATTATATATCATATAGATTATAATTTTAGTTTATATATATCATATAGTTTATGATTTTAGTTTATATATATCATATAGTTTATGAGTTTAGTTTATATATATCATATAGTTTATGATTTTAGTTTATATATATCATATAGTTTATGATTTTAGATTATATATATTAGAGTTTACGATTTTAGATTATATATCTTATAGTTTACGATTTTAAATTATATATCTTATAGTTTATGATTTTAGATTATATATCTTATAGTTTATGATTTTAGATTATATATCTTA
>NW_013704193.1:0-517 GCF_000517525.1 Limulus polyphemus | reverse complement strand
TTATATATATATATATATATATAGAAAGTACTTGTTTATTTCCAATTCGATTCCATGAAAGCGTCGTAATAAGGCATAGTCTAACACAAAACAAAGACACAGAGGAGTTGCATGTTTTTCATAATCATTGAAATAGATAATTTTCTGAAATCCGCTGTAAAAGGTACTTGTGATATTGGTTATCATGTTGCTTATTCATCTAGAACTGTAAGACATGTATTACATTATGATGTTTTTACAGTCCTTCTCCGTACACCTGGGACACAAGACGTGGAAGGCGTGAAACCCAGATAATGTTATGATCGCGTGCCAAACGCTGGAAGGTTACTTTGTTGCGCTCCGCACGCGTCTGTCAGGAAAGGCTGGTTATACACAAGTTCTTTATTTCCATTAGAGTTTTGATAAGTCCAAGAATGAACGATAAAATTACTTCCTCTGCACAAACAATAAGAAATAATTTATTATTAAAAGGGTAGAGAAACCGGGTCTGTAAGTTGATAAATTAAAACAGCCTCGT
>NW_013704192.1:0-517 GCF_000517525.1 Limulus polyphemus | reverse complement strand
TCATCTACTACTGTGTAAGACAAAGTAACATTAAACATTAGTTGAATATTGATCAGTAAAAGTGAGCTCGTACGAATATTACCTATCGTACAATCCCTTGTTTCACTTCAACGCTAACACCAGCTTTAGAGATTAAGTATTAAACATCAGTGACAATTTTTTGTGTCATCTACTAATGTGTAAGACAAAGTAATATTAAACATTAGTTGAATATTGACCGGTAAAAGTGAGCTCGTACGAACATTACTTATCGTACAATCCCTTGTTTCACTTTGACGCTAACGCCAGCTTTAGAGATTAAGTATTAAACATCCATGACAATTTTTTGTGTCATCTACTACTGTGTAAGACAAAGTAATATTAAACATTATTTGAATATTGACCGATAAAAGTTAGCTCGTACGAATATTACTTATCGTACAATTCCTTGTTTCACTTCGATGCTAACGCCAGCTTTAGAGATTAAGTATTAAACATCCATGACAATTTTTTGTGTCACCTACTACTGTGTAAAACA
>NW_013704191.1:0-517 GCF_000517525.1 Limulus polyphemus | reverse complement strand
TAGTTTTATATGAAACATTAGTACTACACGACTCTATCTGTAACTATCTGTCTATCTATATCTATCTATCTATCTATATATATGTACGAAATGACGTGTTAGTTTTATATGAAACATTAGTACTACACGACTCTTTCTGTAACTATCTGTCTATATATAACTATCTATCTATCTATATATAACTATCTATCTATAACTATCTATCTATCTATATATATGTACGAAATGACGTGTTAGTTTTATATGAAACATCAGTACTACACGACTCTTTCTGTAACTATCTGTCTATATATAACTATCTATCTATATATAACTATCTATCTATCTATATATATGTACGAAATGACGTGTTAGTTTTATATGAAACATTAGTACTACACGACTCTATCTGTAACTATCTGTCTATATATAACTATCTATCTATCTATCTATATATATGTACGAAATGACGTGTTAGTTTTATATGAAACATTAGTACTACACGACTCTATCTGTAACTATCTGTCTATCTATAACT
>NW_013704190.1:0-517 GCF_000517525.1 Limulus polyphemus | reverse complement strand
GTCGGTGTGGCTTGTTTACAAAAAATAAAAATCATAAAGGTTAATACTGTATGTCGGTGTGGCTTGTTTACAAAAATAAAATCATTACTTCACAAACTAAATATTCCGATGTTTTAAAGGTTAATGAAATGAACATTATATAAATGGGTTCTTAATATGCGCAACTTGGTACTTGGGTCAGGCGTGGCTTACAGCTAACGTTCTAAAATGTGGATTTGAGAGCCCACGGTTCGCGCTCCGTTTACCGCAAAATTACACTTCGCATTTGAGACCGTGGGTGCATCATAAGAGTGGCGAACAACTTTCATGGGTTCGTTAGAATAGTCTGAAAGTTAGCTGTGGATGTTGCTGACTAACAGAATGACTAAAAAATATAAACGGCTAGAGCAAACAACCTTTGTATTATAGCTTTGCAGGACTATAGAATCAAATAAAAAAGCCATTTACTTACCATGTGACTACTTGATAGTTAGCTTATGGCTACGAAGGTACTTCGAATAGCCTACTTGATACTTAA
>NW_013704189.1:0-517 GCF_000517525.1 Limulus polyphemus | reverse complement strand
AAGAACTTGGCAATTAGTTACTGTCAGGGACTTGATAATCATCTACTGTCAGGAACTTAATAGTCAGCTACTGTCAGGAACTTAATAATCAGCTACTGTCAGGAACTTGACAATCAGTTACTGTCAGGAACTTGACAATCAGTTACTGTCAGGAACTTGACAATCAGTTACTATCGGTAACTTGGCAGTCAGTTACTATCAGGAACTTGGCAATCAGTTACTGTTGGGAACTTAATAATCAGTTACTGTCAGGAACTTGACAATCAGTTACTGTCAGGAACTTGGCAATTAGTTACTCTCAGAAACTTGGCAATCAGTTACTATCAGGAACTTGGCAGTCAGTTACTATTGGGAACTTGACAATCAGTTACTGTTGGTAACTTAATAATCAGTTACTATCAGGAACTCGGCAGTTAGTTACTGTCAGGAACTTGACAATCAGTTACTATGAGGAACTTGACAGTCAGTTACTGTCAGGAGCTTGACAATCAGTTACTGTTGGTAACTTAACAATCAG
>NW_013704188.1:0-517 GCF_000517525.1 Limulus polyphemus | reverse complement strand
GGTTAGGTTTAGGTCAGGTTAAGGTTAGGTTGGGATGGGTTAGGTTAAGGTTAGGTTTAGGTTGGATTAGGTTAGGTTTAGGTTACGTTAGGTTAGGTCAGGTTGGGTTAGGTTTAGGTTAGGTTGGGTTTAGGTTGGATTCGGTTAGGTTAGGGTTAGGGTTGGGTTGAGTTAGGTTAGTTTGGGTTAGTTACGGTTGGGGTTAGGTTTAGGTTGTGTCGGTAAGGTTAGGTTAGGTTAGTTTAAGGTTAGGTTAGGTTAGATAGGTTAGGTTAGATAGGTTAGGTAAGGTTTAGGTTAGGTTGGGTTGGGTTGGGTTAGGTTAGGGTAGGTTGGGTTTGGGTTAGGTTAGATTTAGGTTAGGTTAGGTTGGGTTGGGTCGGGTTAGGTTGGGTTGGTTAGGTTAGGGTTATGTTGGGTTGGATTGGGTTAGGTTAAGGTTAGGTTAGGTTAGGTCAGGTCAGTTTAGGTTAGGTTAGGTGTTAGGTTAGGTTAGGTGTTAGGTTAGGGTAGGTTT
>NW_013704187.1:0-517 GCF_000517525.1 Limulus polyphemus | reverse complement strand
TGATGTGGGAAACGCAAAGAATAAGAATTATGATACACACATAAGAAAACGGGACTTTGTATGCTAGCTTAAGCAATAAACTCGTGAAATAATAGAGCTTTTCCAGATGTTCCCTGCATTAAGATACAAAAGAATCAATAATATCAAAACTGTACTGATAAAATGTTGGGATAATGGCGTTGTCTAAATCCTTAAAATATATTTTAAGTTATCCTTTTTCAGCTCGTACAACCATCTATACCACTCTTCAATAAACCTATGAACTACAGAATGCAACAATAGCGTCATACACTGGACGTTTTCACACACTATTATTAGAAATAATAACAGTTTATAACAGTGTAAAATTGTTCCAAAAGTACGCAAGGAAAAATATCAAAATCTAAACTTCTGTCTCTACCAAGAAAATGGGTTTATTCTTTAAAAAATACATTTCTAAGAAAAAGAAATTTATTGATGAAGAACTCTTTTTTATTATAATTCTACCAGCAGAGAAAGTTTCCTATTTATAATCGTA
>NW_013704186.1:0-517 GCF_000517525.1 Limulus polyphemus | reverse complement strand
AACAATGTCACTGGATTCTGTAACGATCTTTGAACCGGTCTCTGATCATGACCCTAACACTGACCGGTTTTGTTCGCTAATAATAAAACAATGACACTGGATTCTGTAATGATCACAACGATAGTTATAACGTTTCGCTGTGCGATCGTTTCTGATATTTTTCTTTACTAGAAACAGTGAAACATTCTGTTCTTCCATATATCCGCATGACTTTGTTTTGTATCGTGGAATACTGTTTTAGAGTTAGTATAACGTTTCATTGATGGTGACGTAGATTCGACGAAACTAAAGAACCTCCATTATTTTTTTCATTTCTTACAACACACTAATTCTTTCAAGCCTTAAATGTTAGGCAGATGTAATGTAGGGTACGTTTCTAGCTTGATCATTGTGGGCTGTTGATCATGAAACAGGTTTTAATTTACTCTGAAGATATTGCTTTAAAGTCAAAACATACGCTAAATTGATAACACTAAACTCACTTCCAGTGTTCTATGTAAGCCAGCTATGTCGGGAT
>NW_013704185.1:0-517 GCF_000517525.1 Limulus polyphemus | reverse complement strand
CCCACTCCAGTGTGTCATAGCTGAAGTTTAGAGAAAACGGGATCCCACTCCAGTATGTCATAGCTGAAGTTTATAGAAAATGGGATCCCACGCCAGTGTGTCATAGCCGAAGTTTATAGAAAATGGGATCTCACTCCAGTGTGTCATAACTGAAGTTTATAGAAAATGGGATCCCACGCCAGTATGTCATAGCTGAAGCTTATAGAAAATGGGATCTCACTCCAGTGTGTCATAACAGATATAATCTTACAATAAAATAGCGTATAGAAAATAAAATACACAGTGAAATTAATTCTGAAGATCCTATTATCTATAAACTTCAGCTATGACATACTGGCGTGGGATCCCATTTTCTATAAACTTCAGTTATGACACACTGGAGTGAGATCCCATTTTCTCTAAACTTCAGCTATGACACACTGGAGTGGGAACCCATTTTCTATAAACTTCAGCTGGTCAATAATTAGCACAAGAAACATTATCTTGAAGCCATAACATTTAATACCGAGTTACTGAA
>NW_013704184.1:0-517 GCF_000517525.1 Limulus polyphemus | reverse complement strand
AATACCGGTTATTGACCGATACAAATAACAGAGTATGGTCTGGTTTACACATAATAGAAGTAACACAGTAATACTGGTTATTGACCGATAGAAATAACAGAGTATGGTCTGGTTTACACATAATAGAAGTAACACAGTAATACTGGTTACTGACCGATACAAATAACAGAGTATGGTCTGGTTTACACACAACAGAAGTAACACAGTAATACTGGTTACTGACCGATACAAATAACAGAGTATGGTCTGGTTTACACACAACAGAAGTAACACAGTAATACTGGTTACTGACCGATACAAATAACAGAGTATGGTCTGGTTTACACATAATAGAAGTAACACAGTAATACTGGTTATTGACAGATACAAATAACAGAGTATGGTCTGGTTTACACACAACAGAAGTAACACAGTGATACTGGTTATTGACCGATACAAATAACAGAGTATGGTCTGGTTTACACACAATAGGGTATTACTGTGTTACTTGGTTATTGACCGATACAAATAACAGAGT
>NW_013704183.1:0-517 GCF_000517525.1 Limulus polyphemus | reverse complement strand
ACGGAAAGTTTCCGGATTAACAACGCTAAAATCAGGGGTTCGATAGCCTGATGAGCTTTGCTTTGAGAAAAGCACATATAAAGATTCTGAGGCTTTGGTTTGTTTTTAAGTTCGCGCAAAATGCTACAAGAGGGCTATCAGCGCTAGCCGTCCCTAAATTAACAGTGATAGAGTAAAAGGAATGCTGTTAGTCAACTCCTGGAGTACTCTTTTACCAATGAATAATGAGATTGAATCATCACGCTATAACATTCCCAAGGCTGAAAGAGTTAGCATGTTCGGTGTGGCGGGGGATTCGAACTGGCGACCCGCAAATTGCGAGTCGAACATTCAAATCACCAGGCCATGCCATTACAGTAAATAAAGAAACTGAATTCACTTCCTAATTAAATATAACGTTTTTATTTTGTCACTAACCGATGGTTTTACTTAATTTAAGATATAATTGTTTATGTAAGACCGGAAACAGATCGGTTTTTGGGAAATTGAAGTATATCCGTACCCCACCTGAATCTAC
>NW_013704182.1:0-517 GCF_000517525.1 Limulus polyphemus | reverse complement strand
CTTACAAAGTCAACAATAGCTTCACAGCAGAGTTAGATATAGAGAAATACAAGTTATGAAGACTTACAAAGTCAACAATAGCTTCACAGCAGAGTTAGATATAGAGAAATACAAGTTATGAAGACTTACAAAGTCAACAATAGCTTCACAGCAGAGTTAGATATAGAGAAATACAAGTTATGAAGACTTACAAAGTCAACAATAGCTTCACAGCAGAGTTAGATATAGAGAAATGCAATATATGAAATCTTACAGTCAACAATAGCTTCACATCAGAGAGTTAGATATAGAGAAATACAAGATATGAAATCTTATGAAGTTAACAGTAGCTTCACATCAGAGAGTTAGACAGATAAATACAAGATATGAAGTCTTACAAAGTCAACAATAACTTTACATCAGAGAGTTAGACAGATAAATACAAGTTATGAAGTCTTACAAAGTCAACAATAGCTTCACATCAGAGAGTTAGATATAGAGAAATACAATATATGAAATCTTATGAAGTTAACAGTAG
>NW_013704181.1:0-517 GCF_000517525.1 Limulus polyphemus | reverse complement strand
AACGACTAATACTGATGGTAATTTAATTTTGGAGCAGGTAACTCATGAACCGAGTCTTATTTTCATAATTTCAAGACAAAAGCATACGTTTAGAAGCATGCATTATATTATGATGACAATTACAGATGCTCAACAATACTATCCCCACAGTTATTTATAGAGGTTCACACTTAATATGCTGCCACCTATAGGAAATGACATCAAACTTCAAGCAAGTTGTAATTAAAATTGTAAATACAGAGAAAAACGTGCCCTTCCTTAGATTTTGCCATATAAACACTACGTACAAATTTTGTAATACATTCTAATTTTTCTAAAAATACAAAGACTAAAAAGTAACAGACAGTGCAATAGCTGGTACCAGAACCTTTATTGAAACCATGTATACAAATTCAAAAGTACAGTAAACGGTTACAACATTCTCACGTTAAAACAATCTACATCACAAAAAGTGGATGGATTTACGTCTTACTTATCAATAATTAAATGTATTATTCCGTTTGGTATAACACACATG
>NW_013704180.1:0-517 GCF_000517525.1 Limulus polyphemus | reverse complement strand
TGAAATATAAAATATAAGGACTTCAAGATAACCCGAGGCAGTCCATAAATGAAATACAAGGACTTGAAGAGAACCAAGGCAGTCCATAAATGAAATGCATAATACAAAGACTTGAAGAGAAGCAAGGCAGTCCATAAATGAAATGCATAATACAAAGACTTGAAGAGAACCAAGGCAGTACATAAGTGAAATACAAAACGCAAGGACTTGAAGAGAACCAGGGCAGTCCATAAATTAAATATAAAATATAAGGACTTCAAGAGAACCCGAAGCAGTCCATAAATGAAATACATAATACAAGGATTTGAAGAGAAACAAGCCAGTCCATAAGTGAAATACAAAATATAAGGACCTGAAAAGAACCAAGGCAGTCCATAAAATTAAATACATAATACAAGGACTTCAAGAAAATCAAGGCAGTCCATTAGTGAAATGCAAGGACTTGAAGAGAACGAAGCCAGTCCATAAATGAAATACAAAATGCAAGGACTTGAAGAAAACCAAGGCAGTCCATAAA
>NW_013704179.1:0-517 GCF_000517525.1 Limulus polyphemus | reverse complement strand
CCTGTTGTTAGGTTTTATTTATTTTTTTATTTTTTTTCTCTCCAACGTAATGGAGATTCTAAAGTACGTGTATACCTTTAGTAGAACGTAGAAGGAGATTCTAAAGTACGTGTATACCTTTAGTAGAACGTAGAAGGAGATTCTAAAGTACGTGTATACCTTTAGTAGAACGTAGAAGGAGATTCTAAAGTACGTGTATACCTTTAGTAGAACGTAGAAGGAGATTCTAAAGTACGTGTATACCTTTAGTAGAACGTAGAAGGAGATTCTAAAGTACGTGCGTACCTTTAGTAGAACGTAGATGGAGATTCTAAAGTACGTGCGTACCTTTAGTAGAACGTAGATGGAGATTCTAAAGTACGTGCGTACCTTTAGTAGAACGTAGATGGAGATTCTAAAGTACGTGCGTACCTTTAGTAGAACGTAGATGGAGATTCTAAAGTACGTGCGTACCTTTAGTAGAACGTAGATGGAGATTCTAAAGTACGTGCGTACCTTTAGTAGAACGTAGATGGAG
>NW_013704178.1:0-517 GCF_000517525.1 Limulus polyphemus | reverse complement strand
GGAATAATAGTAGCATGATGGAATATAAAAACTTGAAATAATAGTAGAATGATAGAATAAAAAACATGAAATAATAATAGCATGATGGAATAAAAATCATGAAATAATAGTAGCATGATGGAATATAAAAATATGGAATAATAGTAGTATGATGGAATATAAAAACTTGAAATAATAGTGGCATGATGGAATAAAAAAACATGGAATAATAGTGGCATGATGGAATATAAAAACTTGAAATAATAGTAGTGTGATGGAATATAAAAACATGGAATAATAGTAGCATGATGGAATAAAAAACATGGAATAATAGTAGCGTGATGGAATATAAAAACATGGAATAATAGTAGTATGGTGGAATATAAAATACTTGAAATATTAGTAGCATGATGGAATATAAAAATCTTGAAATAATAGTAGTATGATGGAATATAAAAACATGGAATAATAGCAGTATGATGGAATATTAAAACATGGAATAATAGTAGCATGATGGAATATAAAAACTTGAAATAAT
>NW_013704177.1:0-517 GCF_000517525.1 Limulus polyphemus | reverse complement strand
GCACAACACATAGCGTATTATGTAGTGTCGATACCCGTGGTGAGCACAACACATATAGCGTATTGTGTAGTTTTGCGCTTAACAACTAACACATATGATAGTGTGAAATGTCTGACTTGTGTAATGTCAGTATTGAAGTAACCGTTTTGATACATTTTGATATTGTAAAATATCTCAAATGTGTAATGTCTGTACTGAAATAACACTTTTGATGTATTTTTTACGCTGAAATACATTGGACATGTGCAAATTCAATGCTGAGGTAAATGGTAACAGAGGTCAGATGTTACATCAATTATGTATGGGTTGAATACGTTGGATGAGTTTATGGACAACGAACATATGTGAATAGTTATATTATTTAATAAACTTATGGACAACGAACATGTGTGAATAGTTATATTATTTAATAAACTTATGGACAACGAACATGTGTGAATAGTTATATTATTTAATAAACTTATGGACAACGAACATGTGTGAATAGTTATATTATTTAATAAACTTATGGACAACG
>NW_013704176.1:0-517 GCF_000517525.1 Limulus polyphemus | reverse complement strand
CTAGCCACGGTACAGACATAACAGTACAATGTTCTATCATCTCTAGCCACAGCACAGACAGAACAGTACAATGTTCTATAATCTCTAGCCACAGTCCAGACATAACAGTACAATGTTCTATCATCTCTAGCCACAGTCCAGACATAACAGTACAATGTTCTATCATCTCTAGCCACAGTCCAGACATAACAGCACAATGTTCTATAATCACTAGTCATGGTACAGACATAACAGTACAATGTTCTATCATCTCTAGCCACGGTACAGACATAACAGTATAATGTTCTATCATCTCTAGCCACAGTCCAGACATAACAGTATAATGTTCTATAATCTCTAGCCACGGTACAGACATAACAGTACAAGGTTCTATCATCTCTAGCCACAGCACAGACAGAACAGTACAATTTTTCTATCATCTCCAGCCACAGCACAGACATAACAGTATAATGTTCTATAATCTCTAGCCACGGTACAGACATAACAGTACAATGTTCTATCATCTCTAGCCATGGTA
>NW_013704175.1:0-517 GCF_000517525.1 Limulus polyphemus | reverse complement strand
GTATAGTTTTTGTGAACAAGATATCCATCTTTAAAGCTGAACATGTCTTCTTGTTTATCAAATTAAATATATATATTTTGTCACTGTTAAAAACATAAATGTAGTATCTGGTAGATGACCATGGTTGCATGGTTTTGTTTTTTATTTATGAAGGAGAGAGAAACAATGTGGACATTAATGGGGAAGTTTTTTTTTGTTTTTAAAAATTTGTTTCAACACTTTTTGTCACAGTACAAACACAAGTGTTAGGTATAATACTAAGTTAACAAAAACATAATTACAGTTGTTGGTTTACTGCAATAAAACTTTGTTGTATGAACTTAGAAGTTATGGAAAATGTAATAAAAAATAGAAGTCTTGGAGATAAGTAAATTTTTGTGAACAAAAAGAACATTGTTCAAGTTGAGTCAGGACTCTTAGATAAGTAGATCAAAAGCAAAAAGTCCACTGAAACTTCATCAGTGTGTCTTAGTGAGTATGAGTTTTGATGCTAGCCATTGTCTGACATGTTTACTTA
>NW_013704174.1:0-517 GCF_000517525.1 Limulus polyphemus | reverse complement strand
GACAAAGTGAGCATAACTGTAGTTTTATTGAACTTTTGATAAAGTGGGTATAACTGTAGTTTTATGGAACTTTTGATAAAGTGAGTATAGCTGTAGTTTTATGAAACTTTTGATAAAGTGAGTATAACTGTAGTTTTATTTTTTACTGTAGTTTTATGGAACTTTTGATAAAGTGAGTATAACTGTAGTTTATGAACTTTTGATAAAGTGAGTATAACTGATGGAACTTTTGATAAAGTGAGCATAGCTGTAGTTTTATGGAACTTTTGATAAAGTGAGTATAACTGTAGTTTTGTGGAACGTTTGACAAAGTGAGTATAACTGTAGTTTTATTGAACTTTTGATAAAGTGGGTATAACTGTAGTTTTATGGAACTTTTGATAAAGTGAGTATAACTGCAGTTTTATGGAACTTTTGATAAAGTGGGTATAACTGTAGTTTTATGGAACTTTTGATAAAGTGAGTATAGAAAACTACAGTTATACTCACTTTATCAAAAGTTCCATAAAACTACAGA
>NW_013704173.1:0-517 GCF_000517525.1 Limulus polyphemus | reverse complement strand
ATTTCCACTATTCGTTGGCAAAAGAGTAGCCCGAGAGTTGGCGGTGGTGGTGTATGACTCAGTATTTTCAATAAAAACTAAAAATTAATAAGTTAAACATTTGAAACAACAGAGGATAAAAGCAAATTATGAAGTATAGAGATTAAAATAAATATATTATTTAAGGCTCATAGCGTGAGTGAGAAAAATCGATAAGAAAAAGAATACTTACGCAACAAATTTGCACCTTGTCGAGGGATCAAAAGCGTACTAACAACTAATTTATATCTTGTCACAGGATAAAAAACGTCCTAACACTACAAATGTCCACCTTGCCACAGGACTGAAAGCGTACACACTACCAGTCGACAGTAGTAATGATATAATGTTACCCTTAAATTATTTATTTATTAGGTCAAGTTCCCAAGGTTGTTACAATGAGTGCGTTTACTCATTGACTTTATCAAAATTCCACAAACATAAAACTTAAACTGTTACATGAGTGTGTTAATGTTTTCTGTTTTGTTTTTTGGTAGCG
>NW_013704172.1:0-517 GCF_000517525.1 Limulus polyphemus | reverse complement strand
ATAGGAGATATGTCCACCAGACTCTACATCGTTACTAACAGGTAAATTATTATATAGGAAGATATGTCCACCAGACTCTACATCGTTACTAACAGGTAAACTATTATATAGGGAGATATGTCCACCAGACTCTACATCGTTACTAACAGGTAAACGATTATATAGGAAGATATGTCCACCAGACTCTACATCGTTACTAACAGGTAAATCCAGACTCTACATCGGTACTAACAGGTAAATTATTATATAGGAAGATAAACAGGTAAACTATATATAGGAAGATGTGTCCACCAGCTCTACATCGTTACTAACAAGTAAATTATTATATAGGAAGATATGTTCACCAGACTCTACATCGTTACTAACAGGTAAACTATTATATTGGAAGATATGTCCACCAGACTATACATCGTTACTAACAGGTAAATTATTATATAGGAAGATATGTCCACCAGACTCTACATCCTTACTAACAGGTAAACTATTATATAGGAAGATGTGTCCACCAGCTCTACAT
>NW_013704171.1:0-517 GCF_000517525.1 Limulus polyphemus | reverse complement strand
AAAGTACCAGAGACATACCTTGATACAAAAGTTGTGTAGTGGAACTCGTTACAGTTAAACAAAGTATCAAGACATACCTTGGTACAAGTAACGAGTCCCACTACACAACAGTTAAACAAAGTACCGAGACATACCTTGATACAAAGAAACACATTCTGGAAAAAAACAATCTTTTACCTAAACCAATCTCTACCAGAATTTGTTGTGTAAATTTGACAATAAGATTATTATATTCATCTCTTTATAAAAAATAAAAAACATATGAATTTACCTGTACAATGTTGGCCAATCACCTTTAATTCCTGTTGTCAGTTGTGGACCAGACTGATCAACAGTTTTAAGAAAATCATCTGGGTTAAAAGGACCAAGCTGTGGTGTGCCCTAAGCATGTTAACAAAACAATATTAAACTAACATCTTATCTAAATAGTATTGTTGAACAATATGAATTTTAACTACATAGTGTTAGGTTAAGAAATTAATTTCACTTTTTTTAGATGAAAAAACTTAAACAACTT
>NW_013704170.1:0-517 GCF_000517525.1 Limulus polyphemus | reverse complement strand
AGCACCATCTATCGGGATTTACCAGAGTTTGGTTAATAGTGGAAGGGTTATTATAGCACCATCTATCGGGATTTACCAGAGTTTGAGTAATAATGGAAGGGTTATTACAGCATCATCCATTGGGATTTACCAGAGTTTGGTTAATAGTGGAAGGGTTATTATAGCATCATCCATTGGGATTTACCAGAGTTTTGTTAATAGTGGAAGGGTTATTATAGCATCATCCATTGGGATTTACCAGAGTTTGGTTAATAGTGGAAGGGTTATTATAGCATCATCCATTGGGATTTACCAGAGTTTTGTTAATAGTGGAAGGGTTATTATAGCACCATCTATCGGGATTTACCAGAGTTTGAGTAATAGTGGAAGAGTTATTATAGCACCATCTATCGGGATTTACCAGAGTTTGAGTAATAGTGGAAGAGTTATTATAGCACCATCTATCGGGATTTACCAGAGTTTGAGTGATAGTGGAAGAGTTATTATAGCACCATCTATCGGGATTTACCAGAGTTTG
>NW_013704169.1:0-517 GCF_000517525.1 Limulus polyphemus | reverse complement strand
AATGTTGTACAGTAGAGTTGTACCAATAGAATACCACGTGTTACTACTGTAAGTGTATTTAATCATTAGTTGTAGAACGTAGTACAGTGGAGTTGTACCAATAGAATACCCCGTGTTAATACTGTCAGTGTATTCAGTCATTAGTTGTAGAATGTAGTACAGTTGTACCAATAGAATACCACGTGTTACTACTGTCAGTGTATTTAATCATTAGTTGTAGAATGTAGTACAGTTGTACCAATAGAATACCACGTGTTACTATTGTCAGTATATTTAATCATTAGTTGTAGAATGTTGTACAGTAGAGTTGTACCAATAGAATACCACGTGTTACTACTGTAAGTGTATTTAATCATTAGTTGTAGAATGTAGTACAGTTGTACCAATAGAATACCACGTGTTAATACTGTCAGTGTATTTAATCATTAGTTGTAGAATGTAGTACAGTTGTACCAATAGAATACCACGTGTTAATACTGTCAGTGTATTTAATCATTAGTTGTAGAATGTAATAGAG
>NW_013704168.1:0-517 GCF_000517525.1 Limulus polyphemus | reverse complement strand
CATGATACTAGTGTAAAGGATATGTTCACATGATACACTAGTGTAAAGGGTATGTTTACATGATACACTAGTGTAAAGGGTATGTTTATATGATACACTAGTGTAAAGGATATGTTTACATGATACACTTGTGTAAAGGATATGTTCACATGATACACT
The DNA here is from genome assembly GCF_000517525.1 of Limulus polyphemus. Classification (NCBI taxonomy): domain Eukaryota; kingdom Metazoa; phylum Arthropoda; class Merostomata; order Xiphosura; family Limulidae; genus Limulus; species Limulus polyphemus. Next base: position 358 of record NW_013704168.1, on the reverse strand, counting down.
AGTGTAAAGGATATGTTTACATGATACACTAGTGTAAAGGTTATGTTTATATGATACACTAGTGTAAAGGGTATGTTTACATGATACACTAGTGTAAAGGATATGTTTACATGATACACTAGTGTAAATGATATGTTCACATGACACTAGTGTAAAGGTTATGTTTATATGATGCACTAGTGTAAAGGATATGTTTACATGATACACTAGTGTAAAGGGTATGTTTACATGATACACTAGTGTAAAGGATATGTTTACATGATACACTAGTGTAAAGGTTATGTTTACATGATACACTAGTGTAAATGATATGTTCACATGACACTAGTGTGAAGGTTATGTTTACATGATACACTAG
>NW_013704167.1:0-517 GCF_000517525.1 Limulus polyphemus | reverse complement strand
CGGATGTTCTCAACTCCATCTAACACTTTTCGTGTTTGCTTAAAGTTTAAAAAATATGCAAATTTTAAACATTAAAATATTAATTGTTCCACGTGCTGATGACTCACTGCAACACTGTTTCTTAATATGTGAATATCATACGTTAATAACGGGCTTACAACGCCAAAATCCAGGGTTAGATTCCCCGCGGCGGACACAGTAGATCGCCCAATGTGACTTCCCTCCATTAAAAATACTGCATTACAAGAACGTTTCTTAGTGTGTAAAAGACACGCGTTAAAAACTGCATTACAAGATCGTTTCTCTGTGTGTAAATGTCACACGTTAAAACTGCATTACAAGATCGTTTCTCAGTGTGTAAATGTCACACGTTAAAAACTGCATTGCAAGATCGTTTCTCAGTGTGTAAATGTCACACGTTAAAAACTGCATTGCAAGATCGTTTCTCAGTGTGTAAATGACACACGATAAAAACTGCATTACAAGATCGTTTCTCAGTGTGTAAATGACACACATT
>NW_013704166.1:0-517 GCF_000517525.1 Limulus polyphemus | reverse complement strand
AGTCAGTGCCAAGTATCCTGACTGGAATCTGGCCATAACTATCATCGAGTCAGTGCCAAGTATCCTTACTGAATCTGGCCATAACTATCATCGAGTCAGTGCCAAGTATCCCTTACTAGAATTTGGCCATAACTATCATCGAGTCAATGCCAAGTATCCTGACTCGAATCTGGCCATAACTGTCATCGAGTCAGTGCCAAGTATCCTGACTAACTTAGAGAAGTTTACCACAAACCAAAAACTGTGGACTTCTTACTTGGTCACAGGTTGGGGCTGTGAAGACTTCACTGTTAGCTTTAATGTAACTAAAAAACTCCACTTCTATGCACATTTTCCTAGTTTCACTTTCAAGCTTGCTTTTTTTATATGCTGGAATACCAACAAAAAGGAATAAACACTTACCCACTTCTACTACAAACAAATATACAGTTAAAATCTTCGAAATGGGCCACTCTTCGATCCACAATTCGACACAAGTTATGAATGATTATAAGTAAGTCAGCTCAATTCGACACAA
>NW_013704165.1:0-517 GCF_000517525.1 Limulus polyphemus | reverse complement strand
GAGTCAATTGCCTTTATATGGACGATTTAGACACGCCAATGCAATGGCATGCCACTGAAGATGAAGCCTTGGCGCCACAAATACATGTTGTAATATGTAAATCTCTGATAATTCGACAATCTAATGCTGCCACAGTTATATTTAAGGATTAAGAAAACTACACATACACACACACATATATATATATCCATTTTGAAGAGAAATATTCTGAAGCGAAAATGTTAAATAGTGTTAGTCAAAGAACACAATATTTTGAAGAACAGAGCTTTCAAAGTTCTTTACGGAAGCGGAAAAGCTCGCAAAGAAATGGGTTAGAACAGCAACGGCTCTGAAACCACGTCATTCTAGAGGCAATACCTTCATCAGAAAATGTTTTTATGAAAAACACCGAACTTAAAAATATATTGAATGAAGCTGGGTGCAGTAATATACAAGGATGTAAAGTTCACCAAGGCTCACAAACAAAATGCTTATAAGCTTCCATTCGCATCTCAAGAACAACAGCCGTTTTCATGAG
>NW_013704164.1:0-517 GCF_000517525.1 Limulus polyphemus | reverse complement strand
ACAAATTCGACATATTTTTTTTTTTTACGTTAGTTGAATATTTCAAAATAATATATTAGAAAAAAAATACTTATGGGTGGCGTCAGCCCCTTCCCAGTAAGTGGGAGGGGAAGATTGGACAAAAATTTAAAGTCACATACATACTGCAGTGTTTAGAAATCAAAAGAAACAAAACATCAATTTTTTTAACTGATCGTTGGGTGCAGAGGTTAGAGAAGAGACTAAGGCACATTTTGAGGTAACTTTAGCCCCAGAAAGCCCCTCCCTGTAAACACTAGTTTTGACAGGAGGATGGGTTTGGATGTGTATTTCCGTGGTCACGCTCTTAATCCTATCTAGATGCAGTGTGTTAATAAGCTCCAACTACTCAGCTGAAAGATTTGAAACAACAGTATTATGGCAGTCTCGATTTGTAATCTAGGAATTGGAAATATTTGATTTTAATTAAAACTCGTGTATAGGAAGATATGTAGGAAACAATGTTTTACAATAGACTTTAATTAAAACTCGTATATAT
>NW_013704163.1:0-517 GCF_000517525.1 Limulus polyphemus | reverse complement strand
AGTGGGCATAATATGCCATTTAAATTATATTACAATGTATGGATTTTTAGGACAGGCCTTACACTGTGGATTTAAGACTAAGAATACCTGATCAGGCAACACTCATCAATGAGTGGTATCCAAATTAGCTCCTGCAAAAAAAAAACAAGATGATGGAGCACTTACCCACTCAAAGAGAAAATGTGAAATGTGTAGGGTAAAATGGCAACTGGAAGAGGATAAAATCCCTTGAAATAATATAGAGCTAGTAAGTGAAAATATTAAGCAGTAAAGGTATAGATAGTGGTTTACAAATAAGTCCTCAAATGGATGACGGAAATGAGCAGCCAGGACAAGGTGACGAACATGAAGGGAAGTGCTTAGAAAAGACAAAATCAATCTGGAGAAAGGAAAAATAAGCCAGGTGAATCTACTGGTAAATCCTATCATAATAATAATTGGATAATAGTCATTGGACTGGGAATGATTCCAAGGAATAAACAATGGGAGCAGTCACCATGGAAGGAATCAGTGTGCA
>NW_013704162.1:0-517 GCF_000517525.1 Limulus polyphemus | reverse complement strand
GACAAAGGTTTTACCCATCCAAGGAGAACATCCAACAAATAACAAAGGTTAGATCCTAGTCTCACAAGAAAAACATACAATGTAAAAAAAGGGTTTAATATTTCATGTATACAAAGTGTGAGACGTTTCAATATTTCTTTAACTCACAGTCAACATCAGTAAACAGAAGTGATTACTGCGTTTGGTATTTATTCTAACGTGATTCCAATCAGAAACTGACCTTTATTAGAGAGTCATTTCTTTAAACACATGCCGACATTGCATCATCGCGAATTGATTGACAGCTGAGTCTGACCTATCAGGCAAAACTCTCAGAATCAACTCTATAAACTTGTCATGTTAGACGAAACCCTCAGGATTAACTGTCTAAACTTGTCATGTCAGAAGAAACACTCAGGATGAAATGTCTAAAATTAAAAATTCTATCTGGAAAATCATCATAGAATTTTGTAAAAGGGTTGAACAAAAACATCTTGATATATATATATATACCGTAAAGACACGTAGACAGAGAAAC
>NW_013704161.1:0-517 GCF_000517525.1 Limulus polyphemus | reverse complement strand
CATTGACACAATAAATGAAACATTGACACAATAGCTGAAACATTGACACAATAAATGAAACATTGACACAATAGCTGAAACATTGACACAATAGCTGAAACACTGACACAATAGCTGAAACGTTGACACAATAGCTGAAACATTGATACAATAGCTGAAACATTGAGACAACAGCTGAAACACTGACATAATAAATGAAACATTGACACAATAAATGAAACATTTACACAATTACTGAAATATTGACACAATTACTGAAATATTGACACAATAGCTGAAACATTGACACAATAGCCGAAACACTGACATAATAGATGAAACACTGACGCAATAAATGAAACATTTACACAATAGATGAAACATTGATACAATAACTGAAACATTGAGACAACAGCTGAAACACTGACACAATAAATGAAACATTGACACAATAAATGAAACATTGACACTATAAATAAAACATTTACACAATAGCTGAGACATTGACACAATAGCTGAAACACTGATGCAATAACTG
>NW_013704160.1:0-517 GCF_000517525.1 Limulus polyphemus | reverse complement strand
CCGTGACAACAATATACAGACAAGACCGTAATAATAGTCTAGATTCCTGACCGTGACAACAATCTACAGACAAGACGGTAATAATAATCTAGATTTCTGACCGTGACAACAATATACAGACAAAACCGTAATAATAATCTAGATTCCTGACCGTGACAACAATCTACAGACAATACCGTAATAATAATCTAGATTCCTGACCGTGACAACAATATAGAGACAAGACGGTAATAATAATCTAGATCCATGACCGTGACAACAATCTACAGACAATACCGTAATAATAATCTAGATTCCTGACCGTGACAACAATATAGAGACAAGACGGTAATAATAATCTAGATTCCTGACCGTGACAACAATATACAGACAAAACCGTAATGATAATAATCTAGATTCCTGACCGTGACAACAATCTACAGACAAAACCGTAATAATAATAATCTAGATTCCTGACCGTGACAACAATAGTTAAGAAAATTCGTCATATTTGATGGTGGAATGTTTATTGTTTATC
>NW_013704159.1:0-517 GCF_000517525.1 Limulus polyphemus | reverse complement strand
TCATTGATGAACATAATATAATCTGGACCATAAAAGAACCGGGTTCATTGATGAACATGATATAATCTGGACCATAAAGAGAACTGGGTTCATTGATGAACATAATATAAGCTGGACCATAAAGAGAGTTTATTGTTGGACGCAATACAACGTGAACCGTAAGGAGAACTAGGCTTATTGTTGAATGTTACACAACGTGAAACATAAGGAGAACTAGGCTTATTGTTGAATGTAACACAACGTCCCAGAAGTTGATAGCAAGACTCAACTGTGGATCCCAGAAGTTGATAGCAAGACTCAACTGTGGGTCCCAGAAGTTGATAGCAAGACTCAAATGTAGGTCCCAGAAGTTGATAGCAAGACTCAACTTTGGGTCCCAGAAGTTGATAGCAAGACTCAACTGTGGGTCCCATAAGTTGATGGAAAGACTCAACTGTAGAATGATCCAGCATGTGGGTCCCAGAAGGTGATAGCAAGACTCAACTGTGGGTCCCAGAAGTTGATGGCAAGACTCAAC
>NW_013704158.1:0-517 GCF_000517525.1 Limulus polyphemus | reverse complement strand
AGCCCTCGTGTAGCTTTGCGCGAAATTCCAAAACAAACAAACAAACAAGTAGTACTGAGCATGCGCATGAGCTATTTCTAATTTTTCAGTGAACAACAAAAATTATGATGGGCTTTACATCAAATCGATATATCCACCTGTAACTACCGTCTTGTGGAAATTTAAATTAGTATAATTCAGCAACTACGCTTTTTATGTTGATATAAGCTTGAGAATGACTTTCATGATACTGTTGGTTACCTAACACACTTTTTTGGTTTACCTATGTGCAATAGCTCGATGATCCTGCAATGCCGTCCAGCAAAGCAGTAGCTGTAACTATATCTAGCACCTTGACATTTGTATGGCTTTAAATAATGTTCAGCAGAAAATTCAGATTCTTCTGATGTTCTTTTATTTGTGTGTTTATTGTTAAGTCCAAATGCACTATCTGTGTTGTGCCCACCACGGATATCGAAATTCAGTTTTTAGCGTTATAAGGCTTCAGACTTCAAGCTTAGCCATTGGGGGTGGGTGG
>NW_013704157.1:0-517 GCF_000517525.1 Limulus polyphemus | reverse complement strand
ATCTATAGTAAGGATTAACTAATTCCCAATTCCTGAAAGTCGTAATCAGTGTTTGTGATGACAAGAAACATAATTTTTATAGTATCAGAGAGTATTTCAGTTTGAAAATTTCATGGGAACAGAGAACAAATTTTTTTTTTTCTTCTTGAGAGAATGAAACCTGGGCAACATGTTAAGTTATAATTATATGAAGCAGGAAAGATTATTATATGTTTCTGTGCAATACAAATCAGTAATGCAGATAGTAAATGTTTGATTAGTACTGATTAAGGTATTAAAGTGTTAATGGTGATCATTACTGTGTTCAAAGCAGTACAGAGAATCCTTGGAAGTTGCTAGAATAATGTCTTATTAGAGTGTATTTACTTTACAGTCACGTTAAAGGAAGGGTGTTCGTTGCACTAGCAGATGGAACAGTTGCAGTTTTTCACAGAGCTGAAGGTAACTCTTCTTATAAATGTAGTTATAGCAGTATTAATATTTGATAAGCTTCAGCACAGTTTGTTGTGGATTCTTG
>NW_013704156.1:0-517 GCF_000517525.1 Limulus polyphemus | reverse complement strand
TAACATCTGGCTTGTTAGTAACACAAGAGACTCCTATACTGTTAATTCACTAGTTTGAATCTTGTATGTAAGTATGAGTCAACTTAAGTTATCTGAATATAATTTTTATTATACTGTTGTAGATAGTGAACTAGAATTTTACATATTTTACCCATCTATTGTGACTCCTTATCAGCCTGTATAACCCAAATAAAGAACATTCTGTTTCAGCTAACCTCACAGTATTATAGATAGACAGTAAATTGTTATATTTTGATATTTTCTGACTAAGAAAAATCTTAATCTTTGTGTTCATGATCTTTTATTTTTCGATATATAGCAAATATTATTTTTCTAGACTCGAATTTCATTGAAAAGACTGAGAGATTTCTTGACATGTGAGGAACTGGACAAGACTGTGGTTGGGAATAATACATTTGAAGGTACTGTAGGTTTCAGATTATTCATAAGATAAAATATTACACATTGGGATATGTTTTGTATGTGGTTGAAAGGGAAAGTGTAGAAGTTTCTAAAC
>NW_013704155.1:0-517 GCF_000517525.1 Limulus polyphemus | reverse complement strand
CAAATAAATGACAGTATTTTTGTTTTAGTTAATACAAAATATAACAAAGGTTCAGTTTTCCGCTAATTAAACCCCTTATTTGAAAAGGAAACATTTAACTTGATTTAAAAAGACACCAAACAATTGAAACTACATTATTCAACAGAAACAAAAACAAGAACACGAGTCTGAACAAGAGGTCTTCAGGAGCCAAATCGCTGAAACGGAAAAAAAGCGAAATTTGAAAATCCCCCTTTCGATAAGTTTTAACACGTCATTTCGCCATCTGTATGAAACTGAACCCCCCCCTGTCCTCTTTATTGTGTTTTTGTGTCAAATAAATTAAATCTGACTTTAAAAAGTTACTACATTCGTGCGTAAATACATATGATCATGAGATTTACACTCAGTATAAACAAAAGGATATATTCCATATCCAAGTTAGTTTTACATACAGTTTAAAATGTTCGTGTTTGATATGAAAATAAAACAGGGTGTCCTAACAGACACCAGGCATAACAAACTGTGCGCTATATTA
>NW_013704154.1:0-517 GCF_000517525.1 Limulus polyphemus | reverse complement strand
TTAAAGGGTAGATTAATATATACAACTAAAGTTGTATTGTGTATATCAGTATTATACTAGCTGTGTTTTTTATTGTACTTGGAGTGTATTGTATTGTACTTATATATATGTTTGTGGTCTTTACAGTACTCCCCTGAATTGGTGATTGTGTCAGCTGGCTATGATGCAGCTCTGGGTTGTCCTGAGGTAGGATTTCAGCAAGATACATAATTTGTTTCTGTCTATTCATATTACCAATACATGTCATGTGAGTTTCTGTCTATCCAGCTTACCAATACATGTCATGTGAGTTTCTGTCTATCCAGCTTACCAGTACCATAAAGAAGGTAAGTATTGTGGTTACGGTATCTGTATTGCGGTTAAGGTATCTGTATTGCGGTTAAGGTATCTGTATTGTGGTTAAGGTATCTGTATTGCGGTTAAGGTATCTGTATTGTGGTTAAGGTATCTGTATTGTGGTTACGGTATCTGTATTGTGGTTACGGTATCTGTATTGTGGTTACGGTATCTGTATTGC
>NW_013704153.1:0-517 GCF_000517525.1 Limulus polyphemus | reverse complement strand
CTTAGTGTTGACCGTACCTGAACAAGACAGACCAATGTTTCGATTGATGTTCCACCATCAATAAAAACTTCCTCGTGTTTATAAATCGTTGTTTGCCTACCTATTATTATATTATCATAATATGATTCCTCACTCAAGTTCCAGTCTAAATATGAATACTCGTGCTCTGGTTCGTTATTTAGACGTTACCAGGATAAGTATAGGCTGTTGCGTAATCCTGAGTATATAGTTTCGTTACACCGCACGTGACATTCTCAGAACCTTGAGTCTGATATGATAAATTAGTGGAATCGCTTGATTTACTCAAAGTCTAGGAAATGTAACTATGATAAATTAGTGGATTCGCTTGATTTACTCAAAGTCTAGGAAATGTAACTATGATAAATTAGTGGATTCGCTTGATTTACTCAAAGTCCAGGAAATGTAACTATGATAAATTAGTGGATTCGCTGGATTTACTCAAACTCTAGGAAATGTAACTATGATAAATTAGTGGATTCGCTTGATTTACTCAAAG
>NW_013704152.1:0-517 GCF_000517525.1 Limulus polyphemus | reverse complement strand
ATTGAGCACACTCTTAATGGTGTGCACTGCTTGTTGTGAAGACTTATCCAAATATTTTATATGTTTGGTTGGTAAGATTTTATCGCTAATATTATTTGATTGAAAATGAACAGAACTGTAATCTATGATAAAAATATCGATCCTTATTTGTTGCTGAAGTATGAACAGTGCAAAGAATAGTTGCTGTTCTTCCACCTGTTTCAGGTGATGTTGTTAGTCCTAATGATGAAAAAGACTTACAACATAATATGAGCACTAGTGAAGACGAAGAAGAATAAAACAATGTTGAACTGTCCTCAGAATGAAGAAAGATGAAGTCGTTAGGAGGTAAAAGGGTGTACATTTGGTTTACAAACACCAAAGGATGGACTTTATTTTAAAAGAATGGATGGAAAGCACGAAATTTAAATCAACAAATGTCCATTTTAACTGTGTTATACCGCCATTATTCAACATATCACAGCACATATTGTCCTGTATGCAAGAAGAGATGAAACGTTGTACATTTGCTGTTATG
>NW_013704151.1:0-517 GCF_000517525.1 Limulus polyphemus | reverse complement strand
GTGAGTCGTGTTCCTTGGTTATAAATCAATAAAAAAGTAAACGAGTCGTGTCCCTTAGTTATAAATCAATAAACAAGTCAATAAGTCGTGTCCCTTAGTTATAAATCAATAAACAAGTCAATAAGTCGTGTCCCTTGGTTATAAGTCAATACAAAAGTCAATAAGTCGTGTCCCTTGGTTATAAGTCAATAAACAAGTCAACAAGTCGTGTTCCTTAGTTATAGATCAATAAACAAGTAATAAGTCGTGTCACTTGGTTATAAATCAATAAACAAGTCAATAAGTCGTGTCTCTTGGTTATAAGTGTATAAAAAAGTCAATAAGTCGTGTTCCTTAGTTATAAATCAATAAAAATGTTAATAAGTCGTGTTCCTTAGATATAAATCAATACACAAGTCAATAAGTTGTGTCCCTTAGTTATAAATCAATAAACAAGTCAGTGAGTCGTGTCCCTTGGTTATAAATCGACAAACAAATCAATGAGTCGTGTCCCTTAGTTATAAATCGATAAACAAGT
>NW_013704150.1:0-517 GCF_000517525.1 Limulus polyphemus | reverse complement strand
TGTAAAGAATTCGGCCCATATATACATAAAACTGACAACATGACATTTTGCTTGCAATATCGCCAGTAGAGTCTACGTCACCCCATCATCAACCACCCCTTCCAGACAGAAAAGGATGAAGGATTGGCACTAATGATTCACCCAGCCCTTTTGGAGGTTTGGAGGAAATTTTAAACTACAGTGATGATACACATATGAACCTCTGACATGATCTTTATATACTTAAACTCTGAAAGACCCTTATGAAGTTAAAACCTGGACTGATACCAAAGAAACTCTGGAAAGGATCTACTACAAAATCTTCAACCAAGCAAACCTTTACCATCCATCATACAACTGTTACTTGAGACGTGAAAATAGGGCGTGTACCTCAAATGTGATGCCATCACAGTGAATAACATCATAGTACAAATTAACTCATGTTTTTTTGTTGTTGTTCAACTTGGGGAATGATGGTAGGTAATATAAAACGCACGGCCTGGTTAACTAATGATTGAATATTTGCTCTAAAGTTCTT
>NW_013704149.1:0-517 GCF_000517525.1 Limulus polyphemus | reverse complement strand
TTTTTGTGAAATTCGTAGTTACAAATTTAAAAAAACACACACACACACACTCATAATGTGGATTAAACGTTAATATATAAATAAAGAAAAAGACTCTTAAATGAGTTAAAATTTATATTTATTGCAAACTTTGGTCTCTATCCTGATATCCGTCGTAGGTTTTCGAGTTGGGAAAGAACTCACAGGGGGAAATAACTTTCAATGTAAAGATTATTTCATCCTACTCATGAATGACCATCTTCTTCCAATCTCCCTCTTTCGAAGGCGACAGAAGTTTAAAAGAGGATTTATGTTCTCCAAGTTGAAAACATTAAATATGGCACAGAATCTTGTGGGAGTAACAACATTAGTCACAAACATTTACACCTACTGTTTAGAGGTTATTTCATCAACACTTCATTTAATGTATCCACTGGATGTAGACTTTTGTATATTGAAGAGACAATGAGAAGATGAAGTGATAGTTTCATGAGAACCTCAAACTTGTTTCTAATCTTAGTTTTTGTTGCTTTATCGC
>NW_013704148.1:0-517 GCF_000517525.1 Limulus polyphemus | reverse complement strand
AAACCTAATATTTTTATTAGAATTCTGTTTACAATTTCCAATATTCATCACCATTTTGTACATGCAGTCAGTACCATTACCATGTAAAGACTTTTTGGTAACTGATAAATATCTTATCCACATAGCTTTGATTATTTTAATATTTCTTTTCAAAGTACAATTGACATACAATATTAACATAATTAAACATTGTTTATTTTAATATTCCTTTTCAAAGTACAATTGATATATACAATATTAACTTAATTAAACCTTTGTTTATTTTAATATTCCTTTTCAAAGTACAATTGATATACAATATTAACTTAATTAAACCTTTGTTTATTTTAATATTTCTTTTCAAAGTACAATTGATATACAATATTAACTTAATTAATCCTTTGTTTATTTTAATATTTCTTTTCAAAGTACAATTGATATACAATATTAACATAATTAAACTTTTGTTTATTTTAACATATATTTTCAAAGTACAATTGATATACAATATTAACATGTTTAAACCTTTCTTTATTTT
>NW_013704147.1:0-517 GCF_000517525.1 Limulus polyphemus | reverse complement strand
AGTTTCAAACCACCTGATTTATGAAAGAAAGAAAGCAACATCAAAGTGGATAATCCTTCTGATCAGCCTGAACAAGTCCAAAAGGCAACATCCCAGGTCTGGATTGATGGAATCATATACCATACTCCACCAAAGTCCAGAACTCATCCAGTCTGGATTTATAAATAGTTGTCTTTACTCCCCCACCAAGTGGGCAAGGTGAATTCCACTTAACCATGGAATTATGGAGAGGATGTGGAACACTGTCCCACCAAGGTCCAAAGATGGGACCTTAAGTCCCATTCGGATTTACAAAGAAGTAGTGGGCCCCCTGAATGAACAACATAAAAACTGACAGTGTTCATAAGAAGGTCCAAGCACCCCCCCCCTAGGTCTTATGAGTAGGCTCCCGCATAGGTTGGTTCTGCTCCTACCAAAATCTGAGAAAAAACTTCTAGGGACCCAGGTAGGAGGGGCCCCAACTTCGTCCTCTTCTCCGAGAGTGGAGAAAACTCAACACTCCTAAGGAAAATCCTTT
>NW_013704146.1:0-517 GCF_000517525.1 Limulus polyphemus | reverse complement strand
AAAAACATTTAACGAATGGTATATTGGGAATGTTCAATACTGCATTATAGAGATTAGTGATAACATTCTGCAGGAAAAATGAAATTCAACCACTTTTATAAAGCTTCTTAATTTATATTACATGGGTGTCCTTCTATATATCCTTAGAAAAAGCCTTCGTTCCCAAGTCCATCGGTCTGCCACTCTTTCCTTCCCTCTTTTCAGAATCCTGGAGTAACCACTGTTCTAAGAGTTTATCTGTGCATCAATTTCCACAAGACGTTTAATGTACACGGATATTGCCACACACGTCTTATTGAACAAACATATTTTAACTGAAACACTATACTGGGATTAATCTCGCTTGAGAACCATGTTCTTGGTTCTGTGCTGTAAACTATTTCCTCCATCGTCAGTTGTCCCCACACTTCTGGGCATGGTTATGCACTACTCTGCGAAATCCAATTTTCATTGTAACAAGGATGGTGAAGGATGGCAGAGACGACCACACATCTTCGCAGACTTCCCATAGCTACTT
>NW_013704145.1:0-517 GCF_000517525.1 Limulus polyphemus | reverse complement strand
TAATGGCTATCCATGTTTTTACAGTATCAAATAATGGCTATTCAAAGTTCTTACAGTATCAAATAATGGCCATCCATGTTCTTACAGTATCAAATAATGGCCATCCAAAGTTCTTACGGTATCAAATAATGGCCATCCAAAGTTCTAACAGTATCAAATAATGGCTATTCAAAGTTCTTACAGTATCAAATAATGGCCATCCAAAGTTCCTACAGTATCAAATAATGGCCATCCAAAGTTCTTACGGTATCAAATAATGGCTATTCAAAGTTCTTACAGTATCAAATAATGTCTATTCAAAGTTCTTACGGTATCAAATAATAGCTATTCAAAGTTCTAACAGTATCAAATAATGGCTATTCAAAGTCCTTACGGTATCAAATAATGGCCATCCAAAGTGCTTACAGTATCAAGTAATGGCTATTCAAAGTTCTTACGGTATCAAATAATGGCCATCCAAAGTTCTTACGGTATCAAATAATGGCCATCCAAAGTGCTTACAGTATCAAGTAATGGC
>NW_013704144.1:0-518 GCF_000517525.1 Limulus polyphemus | reverse complement strand
TTTTTTGTGTGGCTGCTGACAGTTTATGTGATTTTTTTTAAATGTCAAGATAAGTGTGTATTTTAATGCAGCAATAATATTTAATTTCACATGGCTTGAAAATCCGTGAAAAACAACACAATTTATATATGTATATATTGTATTAAAAAAAAAAACTTTCTTCCAGAATAAATTGTTAGCGTTGATTACGTACATGAAAACATTCTGCTGTTACAAGACAATCGCCTACATTACCTTGGGGGCCGAGCCTGGCTAGTGGTTATCAGACTGTGCGTGGCAGATTGTGGATCCGAGGGTCTGTGGTTCAATTTCCGTCACTGCAAAACACAATAGTGCGATTTATACTTTGACATTGTGGATGCATTATAAGAGAGACAGTCAAATCCCACTATTTGGTTAGAGTAGCCCAAGAACTGGAGCTAAATGCTGTTGACTAACTGTTTTTTCTCTGATATATCAATTCAGAATTAGGGACGGCTAGCACAATGAGCCCTTGAGTAGCTTTGAACGAATATCCG
>NW_013704143.1:0-518 GCF_000517525.1 Limulus polyphemus | reverse complement strand
GAATGTTTCCATAGCTGGGTTAAGGTAGATATACATTACTGAATGTTTCCATAGCTGGGTTAAGGTAGACATACATTACTGTTTGTTTCTATAGCTGGATTTAGGTAGACATACATTACTGAATGTTTCTATAGCTGGGTTAAGGTAGATATACATTACTGAATGTTTCTATAGCTGGATTTAGGTAGATATACATTACTGAATGTTTCTATGACTGGATTTTGATAGACATACATTACTGAATGTTTCCATAGCTGGGTTAAGGTAGATATACATTACTGAATGTTTCCATAGATGGGTTAAGGTAGATATACATTACTGAATGTTTCCATAGCTGGGTTAAGGTAGATATACATTACTGAATGTTTCCATAGCTGGGTTAAGTTAGACATACATTACTGAATGTTTTTATAGCTGGATTTAGGTAGACATACATTACTGAATGTTTTTGTAGCTGGGTTAAGTTAGATATACATTACTGAATGTTTTTGTAGCTGGGTTAAGTTAGATATACATTA
>NW_013704142.1:0-518 GCF_000517525.1 Limulus polyphemus | reverse complement strand
ACTAGTTCATGTAGTATCTTCTACTTCTTGTGTGAGGGACTAATTTCTTCACACAGGTTGTGTAATAAGAATGGCTTATGGTGACACATTCCCTGGGGATAACATGGTGGCCATTGTAGATGGGATAGTGGGTTCCCTTTTGCTGCCAGGTACTTCAGCTCCAGTTTCTTCATCAGGTGTTTCTTACCCTTGTTTGTGGGGTGAATAAGGAGGATGAATTTAATAGTTCCTTCACCTGTTTAGGCTTTGGGAACTTCTCTTCCTGTTGAAGAGAACCTTAAACTTTCTCATCTTCTTCAGTCTTGATTTATCAGGTATGTACCATATTTTTCTTTCCCCTTTGTTATATTCTTCTGCTTGTTCCCTACTTCTTAATCCTAACCCTAATTCCTATCCTTTACCATTCCTGGACCACTTTCATTTCTGCGACATTAAGTCTTGCCTTTACCGTGTATCTAATTCTTATTTTCTCGATTTTTGTCATTCTGCATCCCCTTTTGTTTGGGATTGCCCTTGCT
>NW_013704141.1:0-518 GCF_000517525.1 Limulus polyphemus | reverse complement strand
TGAAGCTTTTTCGTATATCAAAACTATCTTCAAATTTTGTACAACGAAAAACTTTTTCAACTAATTAGTAATTCGTTGTTTTTATGAGGAAGTCCATTATTTATTTATATCATTTTTCATTTAAAATATAACAATGTTTTTACTTCAAAGGCTAATAATTATATTCACTTCTTGTCCCTGATACAGAAGTAAATAAGTACTTTGAACTTTTTTAAAACTGGAGCATTAAGTAAAATATTTCAGGTCCGTGCTCTTTTTATTGTCTTTTTCAAAAAAAAATTATTGATTTATGTGATGTTGTTTTATTTTTTCAAAAAGCACACGAAGTTTTGTTATTCATTCAACATCGGGACTAATACACTTGTATTTAGGTTTATTTAACAAGATAATCAGATACAAGAGGGTCTTGAGGGCACTGAGTAATCGATAGAAATATATCAGTACCGTTCCGTAAACAGCCGAAATGATGCAAAAACATCATGAAAATGAGTATAAATATATACAGCAGCCAGCAAAGA
>NW_013704140.1:0-518 GCF_000517525.1 Limulus polyphemus | reverse complement strand
GTTTTTCTAACACCATGAATTCGATGACTCGGTTAGGTTAACACGTTTGTGATATAATACTGGATAAGTCATTTAACAATAAATGTGAGTTAATTCGGAAGATAAATATTCCTTCTCCATCACTGAAGACAGAAAGCCTAGGTTTTAAAAGCTGATTTTCTCTGGGTTTGGGTCTAGTGTCTAACGTATAGTGTCTAACATATTGGAAAGTCCAAAGTTCGATAGCACTTGTACGATAGGTCTTATATATTGTAGAATTCACCTCTATGGTGCCTAATTTGGAATATAATTAATCAAGAAACATATGTACAGTTTGGAATATCATTCAACAAGAAACATATGTCCAGCTTGGAATTTAATTCAACAAGAAACATATGTCCAGCTTGGAATTTAATTCAACAAGAAACATATGTACAGTTTGGAATATCATTCAACAAGAAACATATGTCCAGCTTGGAATTTAATTAATCAAGAAACATATGTACAGTTTGGAATATCATTTAACAAGAAACATATGT
>NW_013704139.1:0-518 GCF_000517525.1 Limulus polyphemus | reverse complement strand
GATGTATATGTGATGGGTTGGGGATGGTTAATGAAAGCATTCCAGATTGCGACATTAATTTCTTGATGACCTAATATATTTGAGTACTAGCAATCACATCTGATGTTTACATTGAACTCTGTTGAAGAGATGAGTTATTCTTTTTAAATTTAGAAAATGCTGAAAAAATTATGAACACTTTAGGCTAAACGGAAGCACAAAACAATGATGTGATTGGTTGTAATAAACAGCTACTTTTAAGGAAAACATAAAACATGGAAGTTTTAGCTTCGGGGACAAAATCTGAGGTGGTAGGTTTTTTTATGGTTATTCAAACTGTTGTAAATTAAATGTAGAAAACTTTTGCCATTCCTTCAAGTTTGAAAAAATGCACAAGGGCTGTAAACAGTCTAGGGACTGTTAGCAGGCTGATGCTGTATCTCAATTCTTTATTCACAAAATTGTGTATTTTTCTATCAGCAAAACAGTTTTGCTGGCTAAACAGACCCTGTTCACAGTGTGCTACTGAACTGATGACG
>NW_013704138.1:0-518 GCF_000517525.1 Limulus polyphemus | reverse complement strand
TTAAGATTAAGTTAATAAGGATCTTCGGTAAACCAAACCCAAATGTTTTTAAGTGAATAATGGCTATATATTACTTTATGTAGACTGAACAAATGAATTAAAAGCTGACAAATTATTAAAAACATAACTGAATTATAATTCACAAATAAATAATATTTAGTGTTTCGACAGAAAATTCATAACATACAAAAATGCTCTGTCAAATCACATCTAATGTTAAAAACATTTTGTTAATACACTAGTTAAAAGAAACAACTCTATTACGACATTTTGAACAAAGATTTTGTGTGAGATTGTCACATTGTTTTAAGAGATACTTAGTTAAAAAGACAGGACATAAGGAACAATGACAATGATATTTAACGAAACAGGGAAATTAAATATAAATAATAAAATACTAAATATAATTTAAAGCAGTTATAAAGCAAGTACTTTAAATTAAAACTTACCCAATACCAACTATACGGCCCCAGTGGCACAGCGGTATGTCTGCGGACTCACGACGCTAGAATCCGGGT
>NW_013704137.1:0-518 GCF_000517525.1 Limulus polyphemus | reverse complement strand
GTTCTATCATACAACCAGCTAGCCAATCTCACCACTATCTGTTCTATCATACAACCAGCTAGCCAATCCCACAATTGTCTATTCTGTCATACATCCAACGAGCCAATCCCACAAATGTCTGTTCTGTCATACATCCAGCTAGCCAATCTCACTACTGTTTGTTCTGTCATACATCCAGCGAGCCAATCCCACAAATGTCTGTTCTGTCATACATCCAGCTAGCCAATCTCACTACTGTCTGTTCTGTCATACATCCAGCGAGCCAATCTCGCCACTGTCTGTTCTGTCATACATCCAGCTAGCCAATCCCACAACTGTCTGTTCTATCATACACCCAGCTAGCCAATCTCACCACTGTCTGTTCTATCATACACTCAGCTAGCCAATCTCACCACTGTCTGTTCTATCATACACCCAGCTAGCCATTACCACCACTGTCTGTTCTATCGTACACCCAGCTAGCCAATACCACCACTATCTGTTCTATCGTACACCCAGCTAGCCAATCCCACAATTTT
>NW_013704136.1:0-518 GCF_000517525.1 Limulus polyphemus | reverse complement strand
AAAATCACTCAAATCAATTATTTTAAATAAATTTTGCACGATTTACTCTTTCTTTATCCCGTTTTACTTTTGCAGTTATCAAGTAAACTGAATGTTATGAAGAAAGTTCACCAGACAAATGTTGCGTGTTGCCATAATCTTGACGTCAGATCTTGACAACAGTGTACTTCTTGCTATAATCTTGACGTCAGACCATGACAACAGTGTACTTCTTGCCATAATCTTGACGTCAGACCTTGACAACAGTGCAATTCTTGCCATAATCTTGACGTCAGACCATGACAACAGTGTACTTCTTGCCATAATCTTGATGTCATACCTTGACAACAGTGTACTTGCTATAATCTTGACGTCAGACATTGACAACAGTGTACTTCTTGCCATAATCCGGACGTCAGACCTTGACAACACTGCAATTCTTGCCATAATCTTGACGTCAGACCATGACAACAGTGTACTTCTTGCCATAATTTTGACGTCAGACCATGACAACACTGCATTCTTGCCATAATCTTGAC
>NW_013704135.1:0-518 GCF_000517525.1 Limulus polyphemus | reverse complement strand
GCCGTCTCCAACCATTATCATAGGAGGATGAACGTAAAATATGCGAATTCCCGCCCTCTGTCGGTTAGGTTGGGTTGTTGACGTTGCTCAGAGCTATACTGATGACTTGCTAGCTCACCTTCCTTCCTTTAGGGTCAGTAACAGGGAAGGTTAGGTCAGTCATAATCACAATAAGAAGGGCATCGCTTCAAGGACAAAGACGAAATTACTTGTATTCCACTTCCTGCATGGCGCACACGTTAGTCTATACAGATTCAATTAGTTTCTACATCTTTTTTTTTCCTCAACACAAAATGCGCTGACTGAGACTTGCAGGAGGGTCGCGGATGTAAAGGTGGATACGGTGGTGATTGAATGCTTGTTTGACATGTACCCCAGTGCGGTGAAGTACCTCCCAGTTAGGGTTGAATCAAAACTCGGGCCGTGAAGTTCGTGCACTGCATAATTTTCAAGAACATAGAATATATACCGACCTATAGTTTGTCCGAAAGTTTGAAACTGCTGTTCGGTGCTATTCA
>NW_013704134.1:0-518 GCF_000517525.1 Limulus polyphemus | reverse complement strand
AGGATGAGATTACTGCTGTGACACACATAAAGTTATGTTTGAATCTGTTGATGGATTTCACAGGATGAGATTACTGCTGTGACATACATAAATTTATGTTTGAATCTGTTGAGGGATTTCACAGGATGAAATTACTGTTGTGACATACATAAAGTTATGTTTGAATAATTTGAGGAATTTTATACGATGAAATTATAGATGTGGGAGAGGTAATAGTCAATAAATCATTATGTAACTAACTATCATAAGGTCATATATCCAGTCGCTTGGTAAAGTTGGTTAAAACCCAAAACAATATTCTCTTTCGGTTTATCTAATAGAGGGGATTATCTTATGCATTCAGTTGCTATAGACAATATCTTCTTATGGGAGTTTAGAAGGATCAAATAGCCCCTTCTTTTCCGTTATGTTATATTAATAGTGATTAATTAGATCTTACAAGTGGGTTTCATTCTTTGATTAATGTTGAAAGAAAGCGAATATAGTCTCCAGGATGTTTACATAATTGATTGCAGTGC
>NW_013704133.1:0-518 GCF_000517525.1 Limulus polyphemus | reverse complement strand
GCACTATGTGGCCATCGTTGAAGTCTACGTCACGTGACAAGTAATACACAACAAAAGTGATTATTACTGTAACTAGTGGGCAGGAAATGAACTGTATGTCCATTGTTGAAGTCTACGTCACGTGACAAGTAATACACAACAAAAGTGATTATTACTGTAACTAGTGGACAGGAAATGCACTATATGGCCATCGTTGAAGTCTACGTCACGTGACAAGTAATACACAACAATACAACAAAAGTGATTGTTACTGTAACTAGTGGACAGGAAATGAACTATGTCTCCATTGTTGAAGTCTACGTCACGTGACAAGTAATACACAATAAAAGTGATTATTACTGTAACTAGTGGACAGGAAATGAACTATGTGTCCATTGGTGAAGTCTACAACACGTGACAAGTAATACACAACAATACAACAAAAGTGATTGTTACTGTAACTAGTGGACAGGAAATGAACTATGTCTCCATTGTTGAAGTCTACGTCACGTGACAAGTAATACACAATAAAAGTGATT
>NW_013704132.1:0-518 GCF_000517525.1 Limulus polyphemus | reverse complement strand
AAGTTATCACAATGCTATACCACAACGTTATACTGTATAGTTATCACAACGCTATACTGTATAATTATCACAACGTTATACTGTATAGTTATCACAATGCTATACTGTACAGTTATCACAACGTTACACTGTATAGTTATCACAACGTTATTCTATATAGTTATCACAACGTTATTCTATATAGTTATCACAACGTTATACTGTATACTTATCACAACGCTATATTGTATAGTTATCACAACGCTATACTGTACAGTTATCACAACGTTTCACTGTATAGTTATCACAACGCTATACTGTACAGCTATCACAATGCTATACTGTATAGTTATCACAGTGCTATATTGTATAGTTATCACAATGCTATATTGTATAGTTATCACAATGCTATACTATATAGTTATCACAATGCTATAATGTACAGTTATCACAACGTTACACTGTATAGTTATCACAACGTTATACTGTATAGTTATCACAACGCTATACTGTATAGTTATCACAACGCTATACTGTAC
>NW_013704131.1:0-518 GCF_000517525.1 Limulus polyphemus | reverse complement strand
CAACATCCATTAGATTGGATCACCTCAGCTAAATTTTGAATCAATCTAATGGATGTTGCTGGATTGTGAACATCACCTCAGCTAACAATCTAATGGATGTTGCTGGATTGTGAACATCATCTCAGCTAACAATCTAATGGATGTTGCTGGATTGTGATCATCATCTCAGCTAACAATCTAACGTATGTTGCTGGATTGTGAATATCACCTCAGCTATCACCTCAGCTAACTGGATTGTGAATATCACCTCAGCTAACAATCTAATGGATGTTGCTGGATTGTGAACAACATCCATTAGATTGTTAGCTGAGGTGATATTCAAAATCCAGCAACATCCATTAGATTGTTAGCTGAGGTGATGTTCACAATCCAGCAACATCCATTAGATTGTTAGCTGAGATGATGTTCACAATCCAGCAACATCCATTAGATCATTAGCTGAGGTGATGTTCACAATCCAGCAACTTCGGCTAGAAGTAACAAGACCAAACGTGTAAGTAAAACTGCCAATCCCAGAA
>NW_013704130.1:0-518 GCF_000517525.1 Limulus polyphemus | reverse complement strand
CTGGAAATTTAAGGGTATTTACTGCTTTTAAATTTGTCAGTAAATACCCTTAAATTTCCAGTAAATACCCTTAACTTTGCCAGTAAATACCCTTAAATTTTCCAGTAAATACCATTAAATTTCCAGTAAATACCCTTAAGTTTCCAGTAAATACCCTTAAATTTCCAGTAAATACCCTTTAAGTTTCCAGTAAATACCCTTAAATTTCCAGTAAATACCCTTAAATGTTCCAATAAATACCCTTAAATTTCAGTAAATACCCTTAAATTTGTCAGTAAATACCCTTAAATTTCCAGTAAATACCCTTAAATTTGTATTTACTGACAAATTTAAGGGCATTTACTGGAAATTTAAGGGTATTTACTGGAAATTAAAGGGTATTTACTGCAAATTTTTAAGGGTATTTACTGCAAATTTAAAAGGGTATTTACTGCAAATTTAAGGGTATTTACTGCAAATTTTTAAGAGTATTTACTGGAAATTTTTAAGGGTACTTACTGCAAATTTAAGGGTATTTT
>NW_013704129.1:0-518 GCF_000517525.1 Limulus polyphemus | reverse complement strand
CGTATCTTACATACTTATCACAAGATGCCAGTAGTACGTATCTTACATACTTATCACAAGGTGCCACTAGTACGTATCTTACATACTTATCACAAGATGCCAGTAGTACGTATCTTACATACTTATCACAAGGTGCCACTAGCACGTATCTTACACACTTATCACAAGGTGCCAGTAGTACATATCTTACATACTTATCACAAGGTGCCACTAGTACCTATCTTACATACTTATGACAAGGTGCCAGTAGTACATATCTTACCTACTTATCACAAGGTGCCACTAGTACCTATCTTACATACTTATCACAAGGTGCCACTAATGGTGCCACTAAGTATGTAAGATACGTACTATCACAAGGTGCCACTAGTACGTATCTTACCTAATTATCACAAGGTGCCAGTAGTACGTATCTTACACACTTATCACAAGGTGCCGCTAGTACGTATCTTACCTACTTATCACAAGGTGCCACTAGTACGTATCTTACATACTTATCACAAGGTGCCACTAATGGT
>NW_013704128.1:0-518 GCF_000517525.1 Limulus polyphemus | reverse complement strand
AAAACGTTCATTGAGGATGTTTACAGTTGTTGTTGTAGTGGCAAAAACGTTCATGTAAATATGTTTACAGTTGTTGTTGTAGTGGCAAAAACGTTCATGTAAATATGTTTTCAGTTGTTGTTGTAGTGGCAAAAACGTTCATTGAGTATGTTTACAGTTGTTGTAGTGGCAAAAACGTTCATTGAGGATGTTTACAGTTGTTGTTGTAGTGGCAAAAACGTTCATTAAATATATTATATATTATATTTTTCTTGAGGCTGATAGCCAATACTATAATCTTTAGAGTAGTAACATCGTAGCAATAACATGCTTTAAAACGAAGTAAAATCATCCGGGACTTGTCTTTCTAGAAACATGAAAACAAACAAACACTGAATTGAAGGGAACACTAATATGTGGATATCAGTCATACAAACTACGTCTCTTTTTTCTTCTTCTAGAAATTAACCAATATTAATGGTTTCCTTTTGTAAGACAGAAATAACCAACGTGAAACCTGTTTTATGTTCCTCAATGAA
>NW_013704127.1:0-518 GCF_000517525.1 Limulus polyphemus | reverse complement strand
TATATATATATATAATTTTAATTTAAATAATTTCTGTTTTAATCAGGCATACTTAAAAAGGACCAGACGTAGTTCGAAATGGCAATAGACCTGAACTACACAAATGAGGCTAGTAATTACTGTTACGGGTAGTTTAACGTCATGTTGATCTCCTAATAGATTTTATTCAAAAACACCATAACTTTTTAACTCTGAAAGATGGATAGATATATATATCTGTACATGTGTATGTAGGTATTTACAGAGAGAGAGATGAAATATACACATGAATTTTTGATTTAAAAATCTGTAAAGAATTGAATGTGATTTGTGATAGATGATAAATTAGTAGTAAACTGATTAAATCAGTCCATTTCCTCTATATTCACAAACACGCACGTACAAGCACGTGGTAGTGTATATCACTTCTACCAATCTCGTAGATAATTCTTCAGGACAGGCAGCTTATTTTTACTTCTCTTTAGTTTCTCAAAATTAATGAACTGGGAATAAGTTATGGGACCTTTATAAATGTGTGT
>NW_013704126.1:0-518 GCF_000517525.1 Limulus polyphemus | reverse complement strand
ATAAGCAATACTGAACAATTTGTTAATTAAAGATCTTAACTACAAATATTAAAATACTTAAGAAAGTGTAAAGATGAAATGAGAGGTCAACAATTGTGGGAAAAAGCAAAGATTAGCATTATTAGAAATAGTTTCCATTGCCTTTTTAACATTATTCTCCACAAAATTAGGGAAATAGGGGTGGGGTGGGGCTACAGGGACGGTCACCCCCTCAAGCTCGGAAGAGGGCCCCAAGTGAGAGTTGGTGTGAGGCATTTCTAGTAAGGCCGGAATAACACCTATTCGCAAATTAAGCCATAATGTAGGGCCCCCAGCTAAACTGGGGTCCCTCGCGAGGTCAGTCTCCCCCCCCCCCTTTTCAAGCCTTTTGTGAAATACGTTCCTAAATGGAAACCCATTCTTTTGTAATACATGTTCAATGTTATCTAATTATTGTTTGATAAAGGAAATATTACTACAAATACACCGTGGACTCCTAGTTAGAACAAAAGCAAGATAACATTGTTACGTCTCCGTTT
>NW_013704125.1:0-518 GCF_000517525.1 Limulus polyphemus | reverse complement strand
GGATATAAAAATGTTGAACCAAGCCGTAAGTTTTTATTTTGAAAATATTTTTATATGAAGTGTTATCTGTTCGTTAGATATTTATATATATGTATGAAAAACGTAAGCTTTAGAAAGTAGTTATTCTTATTTAGCCCCTACGAAACATGTTAATTAATAATGCCAATTATAACACCACAGAAAATTTATTTCACAACCGACTACAGCTGTTTTTTGTCAGGCAATTTTAAACTGGATATGTTATGTGTAGAAGAAAATCATTAAATCAAACCTGAATAAAAAAGAAAAACGAAAACCAACAACAACAGAAAATAAAAAAAAACTTAAATTCACGTACTAAGCATATGATAAAAAGTATTTATCGGCATATAATTAGAAAATATAAATATCACTAGTAATCTTTTTGTATTGTGAAAAATCATACAGTCATTATAAATACATAGCGTACGGGTCTTTATATTTTGCTAATGTACTTTTGACTCGAGCTAAATTATAAATTGAGAGATTTCATTTTCACT
>NW_013704124.1:0-518 GCF_000517525.1 Limulus polyphemus | reverse complement strand
GTGAAGAGGAAGCACCCAAAGCTGTGGCATATCCTCAGACACCAAAGATTTATCCTGCCACACATTTAATTGGTGGACTCAAAGAACATGACTTGGTGGCCATGCCACCAATAAAAAACAAATACCCTACAAAGCCAACCACTGTAATTATGTTAATCTGAGACAAAGTAGGAATAAAAATTTTATAAAGTTTAAGTAACTCAGTTTTTGTAGTTTTGACTTTCTTGCTTCATTAAAACTTTCTATATTACTATAGCTAACTAGGTTATGTATATATCAATCCCTACCTGTTTTTATAAAGTTTAAATATTTGTTGTTATACTTGTTTGTTTCCTTTTTATGAGCTATATTTTTGTACACCAAGAATCCAATGCATGTGTACCCAATTTGATTATATTACTCATCAGAATCTCTACCAACCTTCCCTCAAATCTAATTATATGCCCAAAGTAGCACATTGTTCCTTTTATATATATATATATATATATATATATTTATATATACACACATACTGATAT
>NW_013704123.1:0-518 GCF_000517525.1 Limulus polyphemus | reverse complement strand
GAATTAGCAAACTATCGAATTTTAATGCGAAACTGGTAGTATTGCAAGGCGGGTACACGTGCATAAAAAAGCGTCGAGACAGCGCGTGCACATAACTAGCGACTTACAAATTTTCCAGTTGCATTCATATTTAATTTTTCATAACATATCTATTCGTATTTTGTAATTATGGTAAGCTTCTAAGGCTATCGCCGTCCCTAATTTTAAACTCCTGATCAAAGGAAAGGCAGCCAACCGGCAAAATCCTACCACCTTCTACGCTAAGGGATTGACTGTCCCTCTTATAACGCTCATACAGCTTAAAGTGGGGGGGAATATTTTGAGGTATCGAACGGAATCGAATCTGGCTCACCAGCTCCAAACTCCAGAACTCTATGACAGGTCCAATCTGCGCCCTCAGATCGTATCATATGTTTGCCCTAAAATTAGTTGGTGTGATGTATTGTAAGTAAAGGGCTATGTTTAAGACAAAATTACAATGAATTTGTCACTGTTAATGCTAGAGAGGTATCTTCTGC
>NW_013704122.1:0-518 GCF_000517525.1 Limulus polyphemus | reverse complement strand
ATTATATGATGGGCACAATCTGTTAACTGGAGGCTAACCTGCAATGAACAGCAATCTTGTCCAGGTGGATGAAATATGTCGCCATTCTCATCAGCTTGTGCCACTTGAAACCGGAGTTCGAAAACACCGGACCTATATGTCTTGCAAAGACACAGCAAGGATTTAATTTAAGCCTAAATTGGATTAGTTTCGAATGCTAAACAAATTACTAAAAACATCATAAGTTATGTTTCAAGAACAATGTTTATTCAAATCGTAGAATTATTTATTAATGATTGCTTGTTTAAGTACACGTTTTTAATTTTGAACTAATAATCTAGAGGGAAGGTAACTAGTCAATAATACCCACCGTCAACTCATGGGCTAATCTTGTCTGACCGAATAGTAGGTTTTGATCGTAACTAAACCGTTTCTAAACCTTCGAATTCATAGTTCGAGCACAGTAATAATTATGCTACGACCAATCACTTTTGGGAATGGTACAACCATGATATCACTAAAACATCATCCCAACAGAG
>NW_013704121.1:0-518 GCF_000517525.1 Limulus polyphemus | reverse complement strand
ATGTTAGATGATTCGTTAGGAATAACCTACTGATGATTGATTATTAATTAGTCTAGCTTTCACTGCTTTGGGATTCAACACTCATCACCATTCCTGTAGTCTTGATTCTGCATTGACACACCCATTCATTAGCCAGTTGTAGCCATTCATTTGTATAGTGGTAAAGTGTACCCAAGACAAGATTAGTATGGGTGAGGGAAGAGTAATTTCTACTCGGAGTCGGGACCCCTTGTGTTCATCTGTGCTGCCAGAAACAGAAACAGATTGTAAAGGTTACGTGTTCTCCTTTGTAATTGATCACTGAAATATCAACCAAGCTTTTGGTTGGGGCCAGAGAATGTATAATAACCCACTCGAGTTGGCATATTTTCTATAGGAAGGGGACCAAAAAAATTCACTGTTCTACACAAGCTTCACTAGTGTCATAAGACTATTATTAAAACCTTATTGCTCATAAACTCAAAAGTTCTGTAAATAGCTCTCAGAATTTTTAATTTATCTTATTATCATAAACACTC
>NW_013704120.1:0-518 GCF_000517525.1 Limulus polyphemus | reverse complement strand
AATATTGTGTGTTTTTTTTCCATTTAGTTTGATATTTGTTGAATATAATGTTGATTTTATAACATTTTATATAAAAAAAAATTTTAAATTAACTTATAATTTCTGAGATCCTAGTCAAATTATGTTCTTGAGAAGAAGAATACCTTTTTCTGATCAGTGAATATATGTTCTTAACATATATAACAGTGTGTTTGTGTTATAGTGATATTCGTATGGTGCCTTAAAAGCCTAAGTGGATTATCATATATCTTTAATAATACAAATATAAGATTGAAAAAAAAACTGTGTGTGTGTAGAGAGTTAATTAAAGCCCTCCAGTGATTCAGCGGTATGTCTGTGGGCTTATAACACTGAAATTCTGGTATCGATACTTGTGGTGGATACAGCACAAACAGCCCACTGTGTAACTTTGTGCTTAACTACAAAAAAGTTAATTGAAATCATTCATTCTAGGGGAGAATTTCAGATATATATATATATATAATTGAGGCAGATTTTGTTGAATAAGCCGATGTCTG
>NW_013704119.1:0-518 GCF_000517525.1 Limulus polyphemus | reverse complement strand
AACTAGACAGGCAGTCAATGGATATGTGTTTAGATTATTAATCTTGATCTTTGTAACTATAATTATAATTATCGAATGACAACAAAATGATATAATAATGAAGGGAATATATACAAGGTAACTTATATACATACTGATAAGAAAACTTACAAATAGAATTACAAGTACAGTTTACTAACACGTTTTTGAAGACTGTTTCTTCTTTCATTAACTGCCACCTGATGAAGAATGGCACTCTGTATTTATAGCTGAATATCGTAGTAGTTGTTTGTTGCTTTTAATGGAACGAAGAAGATTAAGAATTACATGCTGTGAAATAAAATGACGTCATCGTACTGAAGGACGTGTCCTCCATATTGAAATAAAATAACGTCATCGTTCTGAAGATAAAGTTAAGTCATCGTGCTGAAGGACATGTTCTCTATATTGTGAGATAAAGTTAAGTCATCGTGCTGAAGGACATATTCTCTATATTGTGAGATAAAGTTAAGTCATCGTGCTGAAGGACATGTTCTCTA
>NW_013704118.1:0-518 GCF_000517525.1 Limulus polyphemus | reverse complement strand
CAGATAGCCTTCGTGTAGCTTTGAGCGAAATTCAAAACAAACAAACAAACTTATTATTCTGTGTATCCATCTTGTCACTCTTGGGAGAAATCAGTTTTACTCGAGAATAATGCGTTAACATAACGATCCCATCAATTCTTGCGAATGAATGTCATAGCTTTCACAGTGTGATAATGTGATTCTTCAAGACTAAAAAGGTCATCCTGTGAGGGGTACATCATAACTTGCAATATAATCTTTATGTAAAAATGTCCTTAAATAAGTCATGCATTCCATTTTTAATTTATTTAAACGTTACCAAAAAATATAATAAGTGGATAACTCTATTAATTCATGATCTCTGTGATAATCTATTGCATTAAATATCAAAGAGTGAATTTTTATATAGCAACGTTTTATAAATCTCCTAATTCGCGATTTACTTGTGATTTCTTTTTTTTATTGCAATATTAATTTTCGTTTAAGATACTTTAGTATGTGTATTGTTATGTATCTGCTTGTTTGTTAATTTCCGGTAG
>NW_013704117.1:0-518 GCF_000517525.1 Limulus polyphemus | reverse complement strand
ATGTCACAGGTTTAAGACAGTTTTACTATCTCGGATGTCACAGATTTAAGATCGTGTTACTATCTCGGATGTCACAGGTTTAAGACAGTTTTACTATTTTGGATGTCACAGATTTAAGATAGTGTTACTATCTCGGATGTCACAGGTTTTAGACAGTGTTTTAATATCTCGGATGTCACAGGTTTAATAACACTGTCCTATCTCGGATGTCACAGATATGAGATAGTGTTACTATCGCGGATGTCACAGATTTAAGACAGTGTTACTATCTCGGATGTCACAGATTTAAGACATTGTTACTATCTCGGATGTCACAGATTTAAGACAGTGTTACTATCTCGGATGTCACAGATTTGAGATAGTGTTACTATCTCGGATGTCACAGATTTAAGATAGTGTTACTATCTCGGATGTCACAGGTTTAAGATAGTGTTACTATTTCGGATATCACAGGTTTAAGACAGTGTTACTATCTCGGATGTTACAGATTTAATATAGTGTTACTATCTCGGATGTCA
>NW_013704116.1:0-518 GCF_000517525.1 Limulus polyphemus | reverse complement strand
AGGTGAAGGAACATACTCCTTCTATACTGTAGACAACACTCAAAGTACCTGATTAAGGAACATACCCCTTCTATAGAGTTGACAGTACTCAGAGTACCTAATGAGGGAACATACTCCTTCTCTACAGTTTGACAGTACTCAGAGTACCTGATGAAGGAACATACCCCTTCTATACTGTTGACAGTACTCAAAGTACCTAATGAAGGAACATACTCTTTCTATACAGTTGACAGTACTCAGAATAACTGATGAAGGAACATACTTCTTCTATACTGTTGACAGTATTCAGAGTACCTGATGAAGGAACATATCCCTTCTATACAGTTGACAGGATTCAAAGTACCCGATGAAGGAACATACCCCTTCTATACAGTTGACAGTACTCAGAGTACCTAATGAGGGAATATACTCCTTCTATACAGTTGACAGTACTCAGAGTACCTGATGAGGGAACATACATACCACTTCTATACTGTTGACAGTACTCAGAGTACCTGATGAGGGAACATACATACCAC
>NW_013704115.1:0-518 GCF_000517525.1 Limulus polyphemus | reverse complement strand
GCAATAAAATATTGGATACAGTGACTGAAACTGAAATCATATTTAGTGTACAAAGAATGAAAGGGAAAGAAGTTGAATTTATTTGTATATTTTTACCATTTTACAAAAATTAATGATTATTAAACCTCAAGAGTTCCTCAACTATTTTTTTAATACAGAAATTCCTGACCATGACATAGAAATGAAAAAATAACAATTCTTCATTATGTATAGGTGTATTTTGTTGAACTTATCAAGAAATTTATCATGTATTTGAAACTAGCGTAAAAGTCCGGAAACAGTGGCCAAACTTTCTTTATGTACTCTTTTTTATAAGTTATAATTAGAGTTCATTTGTAGTCACTAATTAGTGTAGTATATTTTTAAACAGTTTGAGAATTCTGTAACACTTTTAAACATTCAACTTTTACACATTTCTTTTAGCATTTTAAGCTTCTTTGCAGTTTATTTGCAATTTTCAATTAGTTGGATTCTCTACATTTTTAAATAACTTGTCTGCCTAATTAGCATATACAATT
>NW_013704114.1:0-518 GCF_000517525.1 Limulus polyphemus | reverse complement strand
AGGGCACCGTATGGTATATGTAGTTAATACAATGTCCGCTTTACGTTAGTGTACGTTGTTACGGCACTGTATGGTATATGTAGTTAACACAATGCCAGCTTTACGTTAGTGTACGTTGTTACGGCACTGTATGGTATATGTAGTTAATACAATGTCGGCTTTACGTTATTGTACGTTGTTAGGGCACCGTATGGTATGTGTAGTTAACACAATGTCAGCTTTACGTTATTGTACGTTGTTAGGGCACCGTATGGTATATGTAGTTAATACAATGTCCGCTTTACGTTATTGTACGTTGTTAGGGCACCGTATGGTATATGTAGTTAATACAATGTCCGCTTTTCGTTATTGTACGTTGTTAGGGCACCGTATGGTATATGTAGTTAATACAATGTCCGCTTTATGTTATTGTACGTTGTTAGGCCACCGTATGGTATATGTAGTTAATACAATGTCAGCTTTACGTTAGTGTACGTTGTTAGGGTACTATATGGTATATGTAGTTGACTTTTCTTTTT
>NW_013704113.1:0-518 GCF_000517525.1 Limulus polyphemus | reverse complement strand
ATTAGCGTATCTGTGCATAAATGTTGATGAGGTGCTACGAGGGATCAGAATATCTGTTATAATAACATTCAGTTTTTAACTGTCCCTAAAATGCGCGCGCGCCTAATTATTTAACTGCGCATGCGCGCACACTTCATTTCAACGGATGTAAACAAGAGACTGATCTAAATATACTTTAGAAGACATGTGCAACAAAATATCAAAAGCTTATTAAAATTTGTAAAAAAAAATCTAATGTTAGGTCGTATAAAACCATCATAATTTTATTTATTGATAGTATTAAGTACGGTAAAATTTAGTACAGTCTTAATTTATCTCTTTATCGCTTACAGGTCGTACCTAATAAAGGCTTAACTAATGTTATGCCTAAGACAAGTGGGCTTGTAGATTTTGATGTCTGCGATTAGAATTATTTTATTTTATTATAGAAATCCTGTATTTAAAGAATACTCTTGCAATAAAGGTATTAATTTGACCGTAAATATGTTGCGGGTCTCCACTAGTATATTATATATATA
>NW_013704112.1:0-518 GCF_000517525.1 Limulus polyphemus | reverse complement strand
ACGAATGTTTTAACTTTCGGTTAGAGTATAAAGTTATAATGCTTACTTCTCGCCAGTACTGCATAGGCTTAGTAGAAGACATCGGTATGAGAATTAACCATAGATATATCACCTTCAACCCCACCCCCTCCTCCCCAGTGATTCAGCAATGTGTCTGAGGGTAAGTAAAAATTTGGGTTTCAATACCCGCTGTAGGCAAAGCACAGATAGCCCGTTCTGTAGCTTTGCACTTAACAAACAAGACAAAAATTTCGACGCTAACTTCTCGACAAGTAGGCTTACTATATACGACTAGCATAAATATGAGAACTCTTGTCAAAGGAAAACCTATAATAATACTAACTTCTCGCCCGAATTTTAATCGGTCCCTTTCATAAACAGTAAAACTATTAAAAATGTCTCCGTTTTTCTATACCCAAATTTGACTTGATATGTACGATTTGTCCTTATACACAGCTCCTTTAAATTTTACTTAAGAGAATTACTTGGTAAAGATAGATCACATGGTATAGTGTTAC
>NW_013704111.1:0-518 GCF_000517525.1 Limulus polyphemus | reverse complement strand
TAAATATAACTTCATATTATACTTGGTAGGTTCTTGTTTCATTCTTGTCCAACTACATAATACAACAGCATTATTTAATTAAAGGATCTATATTTTTAAAACATATACCTTCTCATACATATCTATATATATAGTATTTTATTCAATAATGCTGCATGTGGATCTCGTCTATATCAATTTGTTTTGATAAACAGTGTTTCAGCTGTCAAATAATTTTAGTACATGAAACATTAGGTGCTGGAATTACTGTGAGAATGTGTAGTTAAAGAGTTTAAAAAATGTTATATATTTCGGTCTGCCAATGATGTGTTCTGTAAAATAAAAATATACACACAAGTGAATATAAAAATAACGACAAACTTACGTTCTTGATGAGGTAAAGAATGGTATATAAATTTTGAATAGTTACAAATTTATTCTTCA
Source organism: Limulus polyphemus (assembly GCF_000517525.1). Classification (NCBI taxonomy): domain Eukaryota; kingdom Metazoa; phylum Arthropoda; class Merostomata; order Xiphosura; family Limulidae; genus Limulus; species Limulus polyphemus. The sequence goes on along the minus strand of NW_013704111.1, from coordinate 95 downwards.
AGGTTCAAAATTTTGATTATTAATAATAACGTTACTACTAAAATTTGGGTTTAATAATAACGTTACTACTCAAAAACTGGTTTAATAATAATAAT
>NW_013704110.1:0-518 GCF_000517525.1 Limulus polyphemus | reverse complement strand
CACTATTCCACTAAAATTGTCATAAACTGCAGATGTTTTATTCCACATTCTCTTAATTCACCCATTTATGATAAGGCTTAGTGGTAGCTGGTTCGAATCCCCGTCCCGCTAAGCATGCTCGCCCTTTCAGCTGTGAGGGCGTTATAATGTGAAGGTCAATTCCACTATTCGTTGGTAAAACAATAGCCCAACAGTTGGCGGTGGTTGGTGTAAACTAGCTGCCTTCCCTCTAGTCTATCGCTTCTAAATTAGGTACAGCTAGCACAGACAGCCCTCGTGTAGCTTTGCGCAAAATTCAAAACAAAACAAACCATTTTGGATTCACAGACAGAGCCATGTAAAAATAGCATTGCAGATCTATGTTTTTCATCATTAAATTTCGGTATATTAGTTTCTAATGCTTTGATGGCTTTGGGCATTTACAACGTATAAATACTCAATGTGTGAAACACATTCGTAGTGAACAATATTAAAACAAGCCAGGACTTTTGAGGATTAAGTACTATATCTGATGTATA
>NW_013704109.1:0-518 GCF_000517525.1 Limulus polyphemus | reverse complement strand
CTGATTTCTTTATGCTTCATCATTGGATTAACTTTCTGATTTCTTTATGCTTCATCATTGGATAATCTGATTTCTTAATACTTCATTAAGGAGAAATTATAAATACAGCTTTGCTGTTTAGCTAAGCCTTTTATATCGTCAGTTTTCAAATAGTTATTTCTTACAGCCACTTGTTCCTGAACTTATGTTTTTCTCTTTTTTTTATTTACTCAAACTTTGCTCTACCTTAATTTTATTATTACTTCTACTAACGTTTTATTATGTATGTAATACGTGTACGTAGATTCTGCTCGTTTATTAAATAGCTGTTTGCAAAAGGTAAGTCTTGTTGTGTATAGTTTCGTTTTGCTTGAGATGCTCGTTAATTACCAGTACGAATACAGATGGCAGCTCAGACGCCTTCTGACTACTAATGGACGAAGCATTCCTAGGAATACTTACTAAAAATTTAATACATGACTACACATTGATTATAAAGATATCTATGAGTTACATACATAACTAGTAATTGTTACCAA
>NW_013704108.1:0-518 GCF_000517525.1 Limulus polyphemus | reverse complement strand
AACATTCATCACAGGTGAACATGACAACCTGACTGATTCAAGATAGTCTAACCTTCATTAGAGGTGAACATGACAACATGTCTGATTCAGAAGATAGTCTAACCTTCATCAGAGGTGAACACGAGAACCTAACTGATTCAGAAAATAGAATAATCTTCTTTAGAGGTGAACATGACAATCTGACTGATTCAGAAGATAGTCTAACCTTCATCAGAGGTGAACATGACAAGATGTCTGATTCAGAAGATAGTCTAACCTTCATCAGAGGTGAACATAACAATCTGACTGATTCAGGAGATAGTCTAACCTTCATCAGAGGTGAACACGAGAACCTAACTGATTCAGAAAATAGAATAATCTTCTTTAGAGGTGAACATGACAATCTGACTGATTCAGAAGATAGTCTAACCTTCATCAGAGGTGAACATGACAACATGTCTGATTCAGAAGATAGTCTAACCTTCATCAGAGGTGAACATGACAACATGTCTGATTCAGAAGATAGATTAATCTTCTTC
>NW_013704107.1:0-518 GCF_000517525.1 Limulus polyphemus | reverse complement strand
GTAGACATTATTTACTCAAACTACAAATCTCTATTTTGACTGCATCAAATGTAATTCTAGGTAACAGCATGGAGCCAAAATAGGAGTTTGTTGTTTGGGTAAATAATGTCTATAGTATCTCCAACCTTGTTTGCTTACTTTTTTACGATCACTATTTGCAGATTTTAAACTACCAATTTTTTATTTATCTTACTTGCTAGATTTTATTATGCTCAACTATGGGCAAAGGAATACTTGATATGGTAGATAACATTATACATTCTAATGATAATAAACATAGATAGTAGTTAGCTGATACAGTTCATGATTATTTACTGTAGCTATTGACTATTTGATCACATTAGTTCGACATGTGAAATGTTAAGCTGCAGCTGGAGATTGTTATGGAGATTTGTTTGAAAATATAGTGGGCATTTATAGTTTCTGTGCAACTAAATTTTATACGTATAATGTATAATAATGGGCAAATATATGCCTAGACTAAGACACAACCCCACTAAGCACGTATAACGTTTTAC
>NW_013704106.1:0-518 GCF_000517525.1 Limulus polyphemus | reverse complement strand
AGTTATGTGATGATCTTTGTATCTGTCATGGTGGATTAGGGTAGGATAAGGTATATTAGTTATGTGATGATCTTGGAATCTGTCATGGTGAATTAGGGTACAATAAGGTATGTTATTTATGTGATGATCTTGGCATCTGTAATGGTGGATTAGGGCAGGATAAGGTATGTTAGTTATGTGATGATCTTGGAATCTGTCATGGTGAATTAGGGTACAATAAGGTATGTTATTTATGTGATAATCTTTGTATCTGTCATGGTGAATTAGGGTACGATAAGGTATGTTATTTATGTGATAATCTTTGTATCTTTCGTGGTGAATTAGGGTAGGATAAGGTATGTTAGTTATGTGATGATTTTGGCATCTGTCATGGTGAATTAGGGTAGGATAAGGTATGTTAGTTATGTGATGATCTTTGTATCTGTCATGGTGAATTAGGGTACGATAAGGTATGTTAGTTATGTGATGATCTTGGCATCTTTCGTGGTGAATTAGGGTAGGATAAGGTATACACCTGG
>NW_013704105.1:0-518 GCF_000517525.1 Limulus polyphemus | reverse complement strand
CAAACGAATGATGTAGTCTTATTCCTGAAAATATTAGGACATTTATTTTTAATCTTGTTAGGTTTAGATGAGACAATTATAACAAGATTTAGAATATTAAATCCCGAAGTTGATTTATTTATAACAGCAAGCTGCTTGACAGTTGTTTTGGATGGGAATTCATTATTCCATATTCTTAAAAATTCAATAACATTAAACACCCTCTACCATTAAACACGCTACAAAAATCACACGAAAGAAAGAACAACTTAACACCTGAAATAGAAAGACATGAACAAATGTTCATCTTAATTACCAACTGTGCGACTAAATTTCAAGAACTATCTTTTCCAATCAATACAATTAGGTCAATAACATCAAGACGTGACCCAGTGACGCTAATTATATCTCCGAAATGTTATTATCTTTGAAATACCTTAATAGATGTTAGGATAATATTGTTACGTATCTGCTCGTTTGTTAATTTCCGGTATAAATTGTTTACGAGGAACTTTAGCTATACAAGTCCTTTCTTGATT
>NW_013704104.1:0-518 GCF_000517525.1 Limulus polyphemus | reverse complement strand
ACCCGTTCAACGGAGTGGTACTACAGCTGGTATATATATATATATATGTCTGTGTGTGTGTGTGTGCCGTGCTCACCACCGGTATCAAAATCCGGAACTACCGCTGAGCCACTAAGAAGTAAAGTGGACTTATAAATGTGGTCTTTGTTCGAACAAAACCAAAATTACTTATAATGAAAAAAACAAACAAACTGGAAATAACATATTTTTGTATTTGAAATCAATGAAAAATTAATCAGAAGAACATTTAAAATTATCAGTAGAAACGAGTAATATGGCTCTGATTTCCTTTTTCGTTAATTTGAAATACCAAATTCAATTAATTTTCTTTTTTCGTTTTACGCATTTCACCTTTTCAATATTACCACTAATATTCCTTTTAAAGGAGAGAGAAGACAAAATTTTGCCATCCTCGAGAGTAAATTAGCAAATAATTTTTAATTTAAAAAGCTTTTCAAAGAAATTGGATTTGGATCGAAGAGGATAGATTTAAAGGTGTTGTACACACTGCTCCAGAA
>NW_013704103.1:0-518 GCF_000517525.1 Limulus polyphemus | reverse complement strand
ATTAACGAATATTAGAGGTTAATTAACGAAATATTAGAGGTTAATTAAAATACTAGAGACTAAGTAACGAAATATTAGAGGTTAATTAAAAATACTAGAGGTTAATTAACGAAATATTAGAGGTTAATTAAAAATACTAGAGGTTAATTAACGAAAGATTAGACGTTAATTAAAAATACTAGAGGTTAAGTAATGAAAGATTAGGGTTTAATTAAAAATACTAGAGGTTAATTAACGAAATATTAGAGTTTAATTACAAATACTAGAGGATAATTAACGAAATATTAGAGTTTAATTAAAAATACTAGAGACTAAGGAACGCAATATTAGAGGTTAATTAAAAATACTAGAGGTTAATTAACGAAATATTAGAGGTTAATTAAAAATACTAGAGGTTAATTAACGAAATATTAGAGGTTAATTAAAAATAGCTAGAGGTTAATTAACGAAATATTACAGGTTAAGAAAAATACTAGAGGTTAATTAACGAAATATTAGAGGTTAAGAAAAATACTAGA
>NW_013704102.1:0-518 GCF_000517525.1 Limulus polyphemus | reverse complement strand
ATCAATACTGAAACAACCATCCATCAATACTGAAACAACCATTCATCAATACTGAAACAACCATTCATCAATACTGAAACAACCATCCATCAATACTGAAACAATCATCCATCAATACTGAAACAACCATCCATCAATACTGTAATAACCATTCATCAACACTGAAACAACCATCCATCAATACTGAAACAACCATCCATCAATACTGAAACAGCCATCCATCAATACTGAAACAACCATCCATCAATACTGAAACAACCATTCATCAACACTGAAACAACCATCCATCAATACTGAAACAACCATCCACCAATACTGAAACAATCAACCATCAATACTGAAACAACCATTCATCAATACTGAACAAATTCATTTGGTGAAAGGAAACTGGAGATTCTAAGTTGTATCGCAACAATTACAACAGAATGTGTGTAAACCTTTATTTATCTTAATCCTGAAACTACTGATTTGTTTTTTTATACCGCTCACTACCAGTCGGGTCCATATGTTGCATTATG
>NW_013704101.1:0-518 GCF_000517525.1 Limulus polyphemus | reverse complement strand
AATAGTTGAGTTTTGTGTTATTTTAGGTCCTGGAGTTTATATTACAACTGAATTTATTATTAATAGTTGAGTTTTGTGTTATTTTAGGTCCTGGAGTTTAAAGAACAACTGGATTTATCATTAATAGTTGAGTTTTGTGTTATTTTAGGTCCTGGAGTTTATATTACAACTGAATTTATTATTAATAGTTGAGTTTTGTGTTATTTTAAGTCCTGGAGTTTATATTACAACTGGATTTATCATTAATAGTTGAGTTTTGTGTTATTTTAGGTCCTGGAGTTTAAAGAACAACTGAATTTATCTGCACGTTTTGCACACTTCGTAATACTGCAATGTTTATTCTGTTGTTAAGGGCAAGAAACACGCAATAATCAATTTGACACAACTCTAAAAATATTAATGTTTTTGTTGAAGACTAAACTCGTTTGTGCACAACGTTAATGACGTGAACTGTTATGTGATTAGGCTGAATTGTTGAATATAAGGTACATTTGATTGTGTTGATTTTCCGTTTGTAG
>NW_013704100.1:0-518 GCF_000517525.1 Limulus polyphemus | reverse complement strand
CAGATGTACACAACAACTAATATAACCACACCATGATCTCCAGGTGTACACAAGAACTAACATAACCACACCATGATCTCCAGGTGTACACAACAACTAATATAACCACACCATGATCTCCAGGTGTACACAACAACTAATATAACCACACCATGATCTCCAGTTGTACACAACAACTAATATAACCACATCATAATCTCCATGTATTCACAACAACTAATATAACCACACCATGGTGTCCAGGTGTATACAACACCTAATATAACCACACCATGATATCCATGTATACACAACAACTAATATAACCACACCATGATATCCATGTATACACAACAACTAATATAACCACACCATGATCTCCAGATGTACACAACAACTAATATAACCACACCATAATCTCCATGTATACACAACAACTAATATAACCACACCATGATCTCCAGATGTACACAACAACTAATATAACCACACCATGATCTCCAGGTGTACACAACAACTAATATAACCCCACCATGATC
>NW_013704099.1:0-518 GCF_000517525.1 Limulus polyphemus | reverse complement strand
CATTAAGAATGGAATACTTTACACTAGATCATTCTGAATGGAATACTTTACACTAGATCATTCTGAATGGAATACTTTACACTAGATCATTCTGAATGGAATACTTCACACTAGATCATTCTGAATGGAATACTTTACACTAGAACATTCTGAATGGAATACTTCACACCAGAACATTTGTAAGTATTCCATTCTTGAACATTCTGAATGGAATACTTCACACCAGAACATTAAGAATGGAATACTTCACACTAGAACTTTTTGAATGGAATACTTTACACTAGAACATTCTGAATGGAATACTTTACACTAGAACATTCTGAATGGAATACTTTACACTAGAACATTCTGAATGGAATACTTCACACTAGAACATTAAGAATGGAATACTTTACACTAGAACATTAAGAATGGAATACTTTACACTAGAACATTAAGAATGGAATACTTTACACTAGAACATTAAGAATGGAATACCTTACACTAGAACATTCTGAATGGAATACTTTACACTAGAA
>NW_013704098.1:0-518 GCF_000517525.1 Limulus polyphemus | reverse complement strand
CGATGGCCACAGTACACAACTTTAGGTGTGAACGATGGCCACAATACAGAGCTTTAGGTGTGAACGATGGCCACAATACAGAGCTTTAGGTGTACACGATGGCCATAATACAGATCTTTAGGTGTAAACGATGGTCACAATACAGAGCTTTAGGTGTGAACGATGGCTACAATATACAGCTTTAGGTGTACACGATGGCCATAATACACAGCTTTAAGTGTGAACGATGGCCACAATACAGAGCTTTAGGTGTGAACGATGACCACAAAACACAATTTTAGATGTAAACTATAGCTGCAATACACAGCTTTAGGTGTGAACTATGGCTGAAATACACAGCTTTAGGTGTGAACTATGGCTACAATACACAGTTTTAGGTGTGAACTATAGCTGCAATACACAGCTTTAGGTGTGAACTATGGCTGAAATACACAGCTTTAGGTGTGAACGATGACCACAAAACACAATTTTAGGTGTGAACTATAGCTGCAATACACAGCTTTAGGTGTGAACTATGG
>NW_013704097.1:0-518 GCF_000517525.1 Limulus polyphemus | reverse complement strand
GTATGTATACATAGATACGAACTGTTTAAAGTGTAATGATATAACGTAACTTCAGTACATATAAACTTTATTAGGAACTGCACGTAAGGTCCAAATATGCACTGTAATCTCTGTGTTTATTTAGAAACCACACATAAAACCTACGAGTACGGTATTACTACCAATCATTCTTCAGTTTTGACTCTTCTACATATGTCTTCAGATATCAGTTAGGAATTCGCATATACCGGCACCAAACGAGTCAATAAGCAAACAATAAAATAATATATATATATATAGGTATGAAAATAACACACAAAATGTTGGGTAAATATAAGCCATACTAAAATGTTGGGTAAATAGAAGCCGTACTAAAATGTTGGGTAACTATAAGCCGTACTAAAATGTTGGGTAAATAGAAGCCATACTAAAATGTTGGGTAACTATAAGCCGTACTAAAATGTTGGGTAAATAGAAGCCATACTAAAATGTTGGGTAACTATAAGCCGTACTAAAATGTTGGGTAAATATAAGCCGTA
>NW_013704096.1:0-518 GCF_000517525.1 Limulus polyphemus | reverse complement strand
CGTCCAAAGTATCGTCCAAAAACAATACGTGAATCACAAGTGTTTAAAGTATCGTTCAGCAAGAATACGTGAATCACAAGTGTCTAAAGTATCGTCCAGCAACAACACGTGAATCAGAAGTTTCTAAAGTATCGTCCAAAAACAATACCTGAATCACAAGTGTTTAAAGTATCGTTCAGCAACAATAGGTGTATCACAAGTGTCTAAAGGCACGTATTGTTGCTGGACGATAAATCACAAGTGTCTAAAATATCGTCCAGCAACACTACTTGAATCACAAGTGTCTAAAGTATCGTCCAGTAAACAGATTTATAGATCTAGTATTTTTGTATATAACCCCTCCCCCCAAGAAAAAATATCAGGTTCTCTAGTTTCATTAATTAGGATTTACTTACGTGCTTTAGTTTTATTTTAGTTAATGAATAAATATTCTACATATTTCCATGTTTCACTAAGAAATCGAAGGTAGTTTGTATAACTCTTTGGTTACACCAACCAGTTGAAAGTAGAAACTAATA
>NW_013704095.1:0-518 GCF_000517525.1 Limulus polyphemus | reverse complement strand
AGGATATCGATTCATGTTCTGCTGTGGTACTGAAGCTTGTTAGTAAGACAGGATACCGATTCATGTTCTACTGTGGTACTGAAGCTTGTTAGTAAGACAGGATATAGATTCATGTTCTGCTGTGGTACTAAAGCTTGTTAGTAAGACAGAATATCGATTCATGTTCTGCTGTGGTACTAAAGCTTGTTAGTAAGACAGAATATCGATTCATGTTCTGCTGTGGTACTGAAGCTTGTTAGTAAGAAAAGCCCAAGAGTTGGTGGTAGAAGCTGTTGACTAGCTGTCTTCTCTCTAGTCTATGAAAGCGAAGCACAAGAGTTGCCCGTAGAAGCTGTTGACTAGCTGTCTTCTCTCTAGTCTATCAAAGGGAAGCACAAGAGTTGCCCGTAGAAGCTGTTGACTAGATGCCTTCTCTCTAGCCTATCAAAGGGAAGCCTAAGAGTTGGCCTTAGAAGCTGTTGGCTAGATGCCTTCTCTCTAGTCTATCAAAGAGAAGCCTAAGAGTTGGCCTTAGAAGC
>NW_013704093.1:0-518 GCF_000517525.1 Limulus polyphemus | reverse complement strand
TTTTTACTCACTTTGTATAATAGTAGAGGAACCTAACTGTTTTTTTTATGTTTTTCTGGTTGTTCTTGACGTTGTATAAAAGTATAGAAACCCAATAGTTTGTTTTTTATTTTTAATGGATCTTCTTTATGTTTTATAACAGTAGAGGAACCTAACTGTTGTTATTTATGTTTTACTTGTTGTTCTTCACATTGTATAACATTAGTAGAAACTGACTTTTGTTTTTTATGTTTTAATGGGTCTTCTTCACGTTGTATAATAGTAGAGGATCCTAACTGATGTTTTTTATATTTTAATGGTTCTTTTCAAGTTGTATAGTAGTAGAGGAACCTAACTATTGTTTTTTATGTTTTAATGGTTCTTCTTCACGTTGTGAAATTTTAGAGGAACCTAACTGTTGTTTTTATATTTCAATGGTTCTTCTTCACGTTGTATAATAGTAGAGTAATCTAACTTTTGTTTTTTATGTTTTTCTGGTTGCTCTTGACGTTGTATAATAGGACAGAAACCTAACTGTT
>NW_013704092.1:0-518 GCF_000517525.1 Limulus polyphemus | reverse complement strand
GTCGTTTATTTTTTTGTTTTTGTCTTTCCCACGACTTTTGCAGTGTTTATCTGAGGTTTGCGGTTGACTATTTCTGTAAATTACTGACTGACCAACGTTATCATGTTGTGAATATCTATAACATTACAAAACCGTACTTTAAACTTCGGTAGAAGATGTGAAATCTTATTACTGATGCGTACTTACAGAACACATTCGAGATATTAAGAAGTCACCTAGAATCAAAAATGGGTTAAATCCGATAGCTTTAAGGAGACAGGCTTTTCTTCGTCGAGGTTGGTTTGGGATCATTTGAACCTCGAGATGAACTTCATTGTTTTGGATTTAACTCTTAACCTATTTAAAAAGGTGTCTGTATCCGTAAGTACATAACTACTCTTACCCTGTTTAAAAAGGTGTCTGTATCCGTAAGTACATAACTACTCTTACCCTGTTTAAAAAGGTGTCTATAATTAAGTACATAGCTACTCTTACCCTGTTTAAAAAAGGTGTCTATAACTAAGTACATAATTACTCTT
>NW_013704091.1:0-519 GCF_000517525.1 Limulus polyphemus | reverse complement strand
CACGAGACAAGATTCAGAGGTCGACGTCAAACTCCCTCGCTAACAACCAAGGAAAATCAGATAAGGGCTAGGAGTTGAACCCACAACATCTCAACTCCAACTGCCTTTCACTGTATGGAGGCAGTTGTGGGAAGGCATTTACCCATAATGTTTCTACAAGACTTCCCACCTCCGCCATTTTACTTAATGATTACAAAATGATGTTAAACACAAGTACAACCTTCACATTCCATTCCCACCCCTTTCTCTTGAAATATCTGTGCTGTGACCACCACGGGTATTGAAACCAGGTTTCTAGCGGCACTGGCAGTTGCAATTTTGTTCAAGTATAAAACGGGTGACTTCCCACCTCCGCCATTTTACTTAATGATTACAAAATGATGTTAAACACAACTACAACCTTAACATTCCATTCCCACCCCTTTCTCTTGAAATATCTGTGCTGTGACCACCACGGGTATTGAAACCAGGTTTCTAGCGGCACTGGCAGTTGCAATTTTGTTCAAGTATAAAACGGGT
>NW_013704090.1:0-519 GCF_000517525.1 Limulus polyphemus | reverse complement strand
AGTCAGGATTATTCTTTTTTTCTGTTTCCACAAATATTTGCTAATACTCACAAAATGTGTGTTAAAATATCCTTTATTTAAAATGGAGTTCTATTGAAATGTAACTATGTAATAGACAGGGTTTTGTTTTGTAAATATAACTATATGTCTTCTGCCACACTTGTGACATGTGGTGTCAGAAGTGCCAGAAAGAAGACAAGAAAAATGTTTAATTCTCCCAAGGAAGCAGTCGTAAGTAGCTTGCATTTCACTGTGCCATAGTGGAGATACAAAATTGAAAAGAAGTTCAAATCTTTTTTTCAGACTAAGTAAATTGAAATTGATTTAGCTAAAGGATAGTGGAACACTTTTTGAAGAGTTTAATACTATTTTCTATTAACTTTTTGATTTTTAACAGTTATAGATACTATATATTTCAATGTTTTGAATATACTAAAAGTTATTTCTGGAAAAAACATTCCTATATTTAAAATAATTGATGTTTTTACAGGTGTGTTTTTGTCTGTTTTTTGGTTTCCC
>NW_013704089.1:0-519 GCF_000517525.1 Limulus polyphemus | reverse complement strand
ACAGAGAAGGTCATGTGACTCTATAGTTTATTAAATAGTAGTAACGCTAACGTAGCATAAGTGTGTCTTTTTAATTCTTTTGTTTTCTTTTAGACATTGAATTCAGACCAAACACCAGAAAACAAAATAATGCACTGTTATACCCTTACCAGATGTTATGTATGTTTTTTGCTTGTAAACAACAAACACTTACGGCAAACTGCCCTATTTTACCCACCATCCGATACTGCTACATACATAGTTTTATCCTTTTAAAAAATCAGAATAAATTCCGCATTTGCCACAACCCTAAACCCTAAACCCTAAACGAGAAGTTTCTTTTAGATAAACGTTACCGAAGGAATAGTTAAATATGTTGATGCAATCTGGTAAAATGTATCTAAACAAGACAAGAACAAAGTCGGAATCTTCTTTACTATGTAGCTCTACAAAGAGCCATGACGGCAGAACTAAGGATAGCATTGTCTAAGGATAGCTTCATAGTAGCCATTATAACGTAGATTGTGGTTTAATGAGATA
>NW_013704088.1:0-519 GCF_000517525.1 Limulus polyphemus | reverse complement strand
GTAACCTCACAATTAGCAAAATTAATACTGGGACAGCTAAGTGATTTCTCAACCAAGTCACACTTCTAAGTCTGGTTAAAAACGTCAAAACTGCTTTCACTTTTTACATACTCTCTCTCTGTACACCATTGACCCACCAAAAAATTGAATCATAAGTATTCTGATACATCTCGGTTCCATGTGACAGCAATAGAGCAGTCTCGTGATGTAAATAAAGTAAGACATAATACAACTATCTCATGAAACAGTAAATACTTTCCATGACTGAACCCTGCTACACTTAGAAGCTGAATGGGAACATATGCTGACTTATAAATCTAGAATTATTTTTTTAATTTACTACAGAAGAAATATAAAATAGAGATGAAATCTATAAGAGAGTGAGGTACGTATATAACTTTTGAGCGTCAGTTTAACCTCTTCTCAGTACGTGTATTTTTTGGCGTTGCTAAAGGTAGGCTTAGCGTGTTTTTTAAATATTTCGATGGTATTTTTTCAGCTTTCATTTTTATTTCTTAA
>NW_013704087.1:0-519 GCF_000517525.1 Limulus polyphemus | reverse complement strand
CTTAGCTCATACAAATAAGAGATTACTAGCACAAAGAGTCTTTGTTGTAATTTTCTACGAATTCAGAAACAAACAAACAGCGGACGATTTTATTAACCTATTAGAATATTTCAAATTTATTTCCTCATTCAAATAAACTTTCTTAAACATATACACAACTTTTTAAATATAAATGTGAATATAGCGATTCATAATTAATATTAAAAAAGAGGAAACATGATATTCACTCGTGAAATTACTCTATTAACATTACATCCACTCGTGAAATTACACTATTAACATGATATCCACTCGTGAAATTACTCTATTAACATGATATCTACTCGTTAAATTACTCTATTAATATGATATCTACTCGTGAAATTACTCTATTAATATGATATCCACTCTTGAAATTACTCTATTAATATGATATCCACTCTTGAAATTACTCTATTAACATGATATCCACTCGTGAAATTACTCTATTAACATGATATCCACTCGTGAAATTACTCTATTAACATGATATCCACTCTT
>NW_013704086.1:0-519 GCF_000517525.1 Limulus polyphemus | reverse complement strand
TGTGTGTGTGTGTGTGTGTGTGTGTATATATATAATGTAAGTAACAATTGAAGCTGCTGGTGGCATCGTAGGAATGTTCCCGAATATGTGGGTCTACTTGTTCGAAACAAACGCTGATGTATATAAAAATAAAAACGATAACTAATGGCGATATGCTATTTCGAAGACGTGACATTTAAAAGAAGCTCGGTAATTCAAGATTTTTCTGTCGTTTCATTACAATCTGTCATCATCGGAAATCAGCTGGTTTTTTTACAACACAACTCTGGGTCAACAGAGAAAACATCAAGCGGAGAACACTGGGAAAGAATATTGTTTTTAGGAAGTTCAAAACACGCTCTTTGATGAGTACATTAAATAGATGCCTCTAGGCTCGGGTGTCGGAATAGGTTTTGTCTGAACGATTATATTTTTTGGTGTTGACTACTCAGGAATTAAATAATCTAGCATTGCGTTTTATTATAATAAATAATTGGGTTTGGTTTAGTTTGTTATGAATTTCGCGCAAAGCTACACGAG
>NW_013704085.1:0-519 GCF_000517525.1 Limulus polyphemus | reverse complement strand
AAAATCTGCCATAAAGAATCGGTTATACAAATATATTTAACAGAGTTATTAAATTCAGATTTTAAAAAGGATTATAAGGAATTACATAAAATGGATAGTAAAATCTGCCATAAAGGAAATGTTTTATCGATCTAGTTAACCAAGTTACTAAAACCTTGCTTCAAAACATGGTGATACAAAACCATTTAACAGAGTTAATAATATCTGCCAAAGAAAAAGAACTATATTAAACTATCTAAAAGCCACAAAGAAAAGTTTTTGGAGCAAAATAAATTATATCTTTCATTTTTATTTATTCACTTTTCATTATGGCTGAATCAACCATGAGTGCGATAACAACTGAACAAAAGAAGATAAAATATTGGATTTACTTACCGATATTTCGGTAATTGAGATTTGATCAATCGATATACAAAAATGATATTCTTTTTTGATCTACTCATCCATATTTCGGTAGATGTGATTGATCAAATAGATAAACAACAAAAAAGATACTGTAACGTCTCCGTTCGTTAATTG
>NW_013704084.1:0-519 GCF_000517525.1 Limulus polyphemus | reverse complement strand
TAATGTAGTAAATGTAGTGCCATCACAATAATAATGTAGTAAATGTAGTGCCATCACAATAATAATAATGTAGTAAAGGTAGTGCCATCACAATAATAATAATGTAGTAAAGGTAGTGCCATCACAATAATAATGTAGTAAAGGTAGTGTCATCACAATAATAATGTAGTAAAGGTAGTGCCATCACAATAATAATGTAGTAAAGGTAGTGCCATCACAATAATAATGTAGTAAAGGTAGTGCTTTAAACAATAATAATGTAGGAAAGGTAGTGCTTTAAACAACAAGAATGTAGGAAAGGTAGTGTCATCACAATAAGACTGTAGTAAAGGTAGTGCTTTAAACAATGAGAATGTAATAAAGGTAGTGCTTTAAACACTATGATACAAATGTAATAAAGGTAGTGTCATCACTGTAGAATGTATTAAGTGTAGTGCTGTAAGCAATAAAAATGTAGTAAAGATAGTGCCTTCACAATAAGAATGTAGTGAAGGTAGTGCCATCACAATAAGAAGATAA
>NW_013704083.1:0-519 GCF_000517525.1 Limulus polyphemus | reverse complement strand
GGTAGTATTAGGCCTAAAGCTAGCTTCCGCTGTAAGAGCAAAATTATCACTAAGTTTTTATATTATTAGATTAAACACAATACGGGTCTTATCTGTTGAATGTAAATATACATAAGAGCTGGAAATATGTCAGAACTAAGTTAAGATCTAAAGATTTAATTTCTTGTGAATATTCTAATTTATTTAGATGACCACACAGTTGAAGTAGAGTACAAGTTAAAACATTCTAATAGTACTGTATGCTGTAACATCTATTAATGAAGAAATACAGCTTTCAATCTTAATTTTCTCTTCCTTTCACCCATACATGTTAGTGTTCAACTTCAGAGCAAAGCTGTGTAATTAAACTAATTAATGGATACAATAAATCACCTACGGGCAGCGGTTATGTCGGTTAGTGTTATGTAAGATAATTATTGATTAGTCAAAATTACAATTAAATTGATTAATATCATGAAAATAATCAAAATTAGTCTTCTGATTATTACTGTTTTTGATTATTCCAACAATCAATTAATT
>NW_013704082.1:0-519 GCF_000517525.1 Limulus polyphemus | reverse complement strand
GGGTTTCGATACCCAACTTTAACGTGAGACATCAGCAGAACCACTGGTCATTTAATAACCAACTTCAGCGTGTGACATCAATAGAACAACTGATAATTTAATAACCAGCTTCAGCGTGAGACATACACAGAACAACTGATCATTTAATAACCAACTTCAGCGTGAGAAATCAACAGAACAACTGATCATTTAATAACCAACTTCAGCGTATGACATCAACAGAACAACTGATCATTAAATAACCAACTTCAGTGTGTGACATCAACAAACAACTGATCATTAGATAACCAACTTCAGAGTGTGACATCAACAAAACAACTGATCATTTAATAACCAACTTCAGTGTGTGACATCAGCAGAACAACTGATCATTAAATAACCAACTTCAGCGTGTGACATCAACAAAACAACTGATCATTAGATAACCAACTTCAGAGTGTGACATCAACAAAACAACTGATCATTTAATAACCAACTTCAGTGTGTGACATCAAGAAAACAACTGATCATTAGATAACC
>NW_013704081.1:0-519 GCF_000517525.1 Limulus polyphemus | reverse complement strand
CTTATGAACTATGATGAAACTAAAGTTGACTTTAAGTTGTGTAATATAAGATAAGCTGGGTTGTGTTGGGTTATAATAAACTGTGTTCCCCTAATCGAACACAGCTTATTATAACCCAACACAACCCAGCTTATCTTATATAACACAACTAATGTAATATTACACAACTTAACCTTACATAATACAGCCTAATCCCTAACATAATACAATATACGTTAACTTAATATTCCAAAGGTTAAAGTGAAGCAGCGTAACATAATGTAATACAACGTAAGTAACCCTGCGTATCGTAGATAATACGACTTAATGTAATATATTGTAGCGTAACTAATTCAATAGAATTTAACTTAATATAATATGATATAACTTAATCGAATACAACCTAACCCAATATAACACAACTTAATCTTACATAATACAATTGTGTGTATTAGGTTAAGTTACACTGAATTATGTTAGGTTGTTTTACTTTAGTATAGGTTGTGTGTATTAGGTTAAGTTACACCCTGAATTATGTTA
>NW_013704080.1:0-519 GCF_000517525.1 Limulus polyphemus | reverse complement strand
AGACTGTGTACTTTTACTTCTACACATCCCTAGACAGTATTTCTTGACTTACAGACTGTGTACTTTTACTTCTACACATCCCTAGACAATATTTCCTGACTTACAGACTGTGTACTTTTACTTCTACACATCCCTAGACAGTATTTCCTGACTTACAGACTGTGTACTTTTACCTCTACACATCCCTAGACAATATTTCCTGACTTACAGACTGTGTACTTTTACTTCTACATATCCTACACAATATTTCCTGACTTACAGACTGTGTACTTTTACCTCTACACATCCCTAGACAATATTTCCTGACTTACAGACTGTGTACTTTTACTTCTACACATCCCTAGACAGTATTTCCTGACTTACAGACTGTGTACTTTTACTTCTACACATCCCTAGACAGTATTTCCTGACTTACAGACTGTGTACTTTTACTTCTACACATCCCTAGACAATATTTCCTGACTTACAGACTGTGTACTTTTACTTCTACACATCCCTAGACAGTATTTCCTGACTTAC
>NW_013704079.1:0-519 GCF_000517525.1 Limulus polyphemus | reverse complement strand
CTTAACTTCAAACAAACAAACAACAAGGGGCTTATGCAATAATTAGAAATCCAGCTGAATTATAATAGTTATAGGATATTGTTGATTTGTTGCTGGTTATTATTCTGTGTTCTTAAGTGCATTTTTAAATAAATGAAAAATATTTAGTGTGACAGAAGCATGATTGTAAACGTTTAAGGCTTGAATTTCACCGAGGACTGACAATGAGCGAGTGCAAGACCATGCGCAAGCTCGCGAATTATACAATCAGATACGATAAATTGAGCTGAACACATGGGGAGGAAAAGGTCTGAGTGAACATGACCCCCCAAGCTGCACACAACGGCCAAACGCGGTTACAGCAACGACTGAACACTCGCGGAAAGTTTTAGCTATACACATTTCAAAAGAACAATAAAACGATAGAATTAAGTAGAAAAAAAGTGTTACTATTCAGGATAAACAAACGTAGTTTTGATTTACAACCTACAGTTATTATAGAAAGATAGAAAATGGATAATTGAGATAAGGTGTTACAAG
>NW_013704078.1:0-519 GCF_000517525.1 Limulus polyphemus | reverse complement strand
TCAAAGCTGTGACATCCGTGTTATCAAGTCCCCAAAGTTATCGATATAAGCAATGAAACCTGCCGCTGAGACATATAACTAATACATGAGAGAAAAGGAATTTCGTACTTGTTAAACATATATATAAAGAAACAAGTGTAAAACTCACGGCTACGTTTTTACTCTTTTCTGAATATCCTAGAGTTGCGTACTACTATGTTTTATTTCGAATTCTTCTACCCCTAATTCAGTTGAGTTACGCATCACTAATGGATGACAAGCCAGTTCAAACTTGTTACGTTATTCTCAATGTGTAATATAAAATTTACAGAGAAGGACATTTTCAACCACGTATATATATTGCCATTACCGTTCCTTTCATACATTGTTTTATATGTTTCAGTGTTACTGTTTTATTGAAAAATTGTTACGTCACTCAGTTTTGTTTGCATGCTAGTATGTAGCAGGACTGTATAACTGTAAAAGTACAAGCTAGAACTGTACTTGTATAAATTATTGAAGCTATCTGTTTTGAAACGC
>NW_013704077.1:0-519 GCF_000517525.1 Limulus polyphemus | reverse complement strand
CTCGCGACCGCAGATTGACAATTCGAGCCGACCCCAACCTTAACAAAAAATATAATTAAACTCTTGGAAAAAAAAAAAAAACGTTCGGTTTAACTCGTGACACGTGGATGGGGTGCAGTAGTATCGTTAGGCTTGGCTATCTGATGACAATGTACCCTAAAGACTGTAGTCACAGTTCAGGTGTTTCTTTAATTATAGGCATATTTACTGTGAATAAATTACACTGGTGTCACAAATTATAACTAGATGATAGAAGAGCATATATTGATTTCGACGTTAGTAACATATGTTGACTGCAGGATGTTTCACCCTTTGGCAATTAGTCGTTGACTTCTAATATAGCACACAACTTCATGATAACAGCAATTAGACATGAACTTACCACTCATGTTTCAACTAGTATCAATGATAATATTCACCTGATTGTGAGCTACTTTTAGGCAGTTCATACACTGACTGTGAGCTACTTTTAGGCAGTTCATACACTGACTGTGAGCTACTTTTAGGCAATTCATACAA
>NW_013704076.1:0-519 GCF_000517525.1 Limulus polyphemus | reverse complement strand
GATTAAATAAGTTTTTCAAAATATTGTAACGTTGTTCTTTCGTTGGCAGGTTATTTCAAATTATCTGGGGAAAATTATTTAACGTCCAGTTCTTTTACGTTTCTACAAGCTAAAATACTGTGGTAACTTGTACGTTTACAAATGACGCTAACTGCACTACACTGATACGAAAAATAAACTTACTTGTACTTCACGACTGATAGATCAAGCGACTCAGTATGTGGGATATCTAACACAGATCCAAATACTTCATTGAACAAACTCTAGCTGAAATGAAAATAAATACTGAAAGAGTTCTATCCTCGAACATATTAGAAAAGTTGACATCAAATTTTAGAACTTTTTATATTATTATTATTATTATTAAACGTTTTTATCTTAGCGTCTCCATTACGACCAACAGCTTTCTCTAGCAAAGAAACAAGTTGCAATATTATACATATAGATAACAACAATATTATGCAAGAGTTTTCAACATTATCTTACTGTAATGAATGATCTAATTTAGACAGTGTACTT
>NW_013704075.1:0-519 GCF_000517525.1 Limulus polyphemus | reverse complement strand
AATAAAAAAAAAGAACTAGAATAAATAAATTAAATAGGCACTTCTATAATATATATATATATATATATATATAATTAAAAGTCGTACAGGGTAAAATAAATGCATAATAAATGATTTATAAAAACCAGGGACCAGCTCTAAAAGGACCCGATTTGTTTCGGTGTTCTTACGCCAGCATCTTCAGGAGAACACCAAAACATATAGAACCTTTTTAGGGCTAGTGCCTGTTCGGAATAAATTATCTATTTATTGTGCAGTGATTTTAAAGTTGTACTCCTTTTAACTGTATATATACATATATATGAAATAACTGTTAGAGTTTTAATAAAGACGAATCTCTTATGCCATTATTCATATAAACGAAAGTTTGCTAAAAGTAAATGTGCACCTCTGAAGTGACAGGTTGAACTATTTGTTTGAAAGCTACAGAGATATTTCATTCTACAAGAATCAAGTAAGCATTATTAAGGCTAAGTAAACGTCGGAAACATATTGTTATGACAGCGGAAGTCACGTGAC
>NW_013704074.1:0-519 GCF_000517525.1 Limulus polyphemus | reverse complement strand
ATCCACCTGGCCATGCCGGGCCTGGGTGGTAGGAAGATAGACTTAAAAGTAAGGTCAATATATGTATGTATATAAATATAAGCAACTGGGCAGAGCAGCAAACGTAAATACGTGATTAAACATTTGAGATAGAGACAGGTGTATCTACAGGTTAAGTTTGAATGGGATACTAACGTTTTTATGAAGTAAAACAAACACATAAACGAATATTTCACTCATAATACGACTGAACGGATAGTATTAGTACAGATTTTATACAAAAATACGTGTCATTTATACATCACTTTCAACGTTAACCTTCAAAGTTCAGGAGCGTCATGTATGTACAGGTTAATTTTGAATGGGATACTAACGATTTTATGAAGTAAAACAAACACATAAACGAATATTTCACTCATAATACGACTAAACTGATAGCATTAGTACAGATTTTATACAAAAATTCGTGTCATTTATACGTCACTTTCAACACGTTAACCTTCAAAGTTCAGGAGCGTCATGCACGTATATATATATATA
>NW_013704073.1:0-519 GCF_000517525.1 Limulus polyphemus | reverse complement strand
ATAATACTACTGGTGTTGTAGGTTTTAGACAGTAGTTTATAATACTACTGGTGTTGTAGGTTTTAGACAGTAGTTTATAATACTACTGGTGTTGTAGGTTTTAGACAGTAGTTTATAATACTACTGGTGTTGTAAGTTTTAGACAGTGGTTGGTAATACCTCTGGTGTTGTAGGTTTTAGACAGTGGTTGGTAATACCTTTGGTGTTGTAGGTTTTAGACAGTGCTTGGTAATACTACTGGTGTTGTAAGTTTTAGATAGTGGTTGGTAATACTACTGGCGTTGTAAGTTTTAGGCAGTGGTTGGTAATACTACTGGTGTTGTAAGTTTTAGGCAGTGGTTGGTAATACTACTGGTGTTGTAAGTTTTAGATAGTGGTTGGTAATACTACTGGTGTTGTAAGTTTTAGGCAGTGGTTGGTAATACTACTGGTGTTGTAAGTTTTAGGCAGTGGTTGGTAATACTACTGGTGTTGTAGGTTTTAGACAGTGCTTGGTAATGCAACTGGTGTTGTACGTTT
>NW_013704072.1:0-519 GCF_000517525.1 Limulus polyphemus | reverse complement strand
GTGGCATGTAAAGTTATTTACAGATAGCATGTAATGTTAGAAGGTTATTTACAGTAGAGGCATGTAATGTCAGAAGGTTATTTACAGTAGTGGCTTGTAAAGTTTAAAAGGTTATTTACAGTAGTGGCTTGTAAAGTTAAAAGGTTATTTACAGGTAGCATGTAATGTGAGAAGGTTATTTACAGTAGTGGCATGTAATGTTAGAAGGTTATTTACAGTTGTGGCATGTAAAGTTAAAAGGTTATTTACAGTAGTGGCATGTAATGTGAGAAGGTTATTTACAGTTGTGGCATGTAAAGTTAAAAGGTTATTTACAGTTGTGGCATGTAAAGTTAAAAGGTTATTTACAAGTAGCATGTAATGTTAGAAGGTTATTTACAGTAGTGACATGTAATGTCAGAAGGTTATTTACAGTAGTGGCTTGTAAAGTTAAAAGGTTATTTACAGTAGTGGCTTGTAAAGTTAAAAGGTTATTTATAGGTAGCATGTAATGTTAGAACGTTATTTACAGATAGCATG
>NW_013704071.1:0-519 GCF_000517525.1 Limulus polyphemus | reverse complement strand
CCACTACTGAAACTAATAACCAACACTAGTGATACTAATAAACACCACTAGTGACACTACTAACCACCACAACTGACACTAATAACCAACACTAGTGATACTAATAACCACCACTAGTGACACTAGTAACCACCACTAATGATACTAGTAACCACCACTAGTGACTCTAGTAACCACTACTAGTGACACTAATAACCAACACTAGTTATACTAATAACCACCACTAGTGACACTAGTACTCACCACTACAGACACTAGTACTCACCACTAGAGACACTAATAATCACCACTAATGACACTAATAACCAACACTAATGACACTAATAACCACCACTAGTGACACTATTAACCACCAATAGTGATACTAGTAACCACCACTAGTGATACTAGTAACCACAAGTGAAACTAAGAACCACCACTAGTCATACTAATAACCACCACTAGTGACACTAATAACCACCACTAGTGACACTAATAACCACCACTAGTGACACTAATAACTACCACAAGTGATACTAG
>NW_013704070.1:0-519 GCF_000517525.1 Limulus polyphemus | reverse complement strand
AAACTCGTCACATAACTGGTGTTAAGGGAAAGTTACAAACTAGTCACATGACTGGTGTGAAGAGAAAACTACAAACTCGTCACATAACTGGTGTTAAGGGAAAGTTACAAACTAGTCACATAACTGGTGTTAAGGGAAAGTTACAAACTAGTTAGATAACTAGTGTTAAGGGAAAGTTACAAACTCGTCATATAACTGGTGTTAAGGGAACGTTACAAACTATTCACATAAATGGTGTTAAGGGAAAGTTACAAACTAGTCACATGACTGGTGTTAAGGGAAAGTTACAAACTAGTCACATGACTGGTGTGAAGGGAAAGTTACAAACTCGTCACATAACTGGTGTTAAGGGAAAGTTACACACTCGTCACATAACTGGTGTTAAGGGAAAGTTACAAACTAGTCACATGACTGGTGTTAAGGGAAAGTTACAAACTAGTCACATAACTGGTGTTAAGGGAAAGTTACAAACTAGTCACATGACTGGTGTGAAGGGAAAGTTACAAACTCGTCACATAA
>NW_013704069.1:0-519 GCF_000517525.1 Limulus polyphemus | reverse complement strand
CTGATAACAACGTATGATTTTCATGTACAACCCCACGAGAGATCTGTCTTTTATGTGATCTATAAGCTAGAAACCTTTGAAGTTGTAACACAAGAAAGACTTGGTATGGCCTGATAATTAGGGCACGTGACTCATAACCTGCAGGTCACAGGATCGAATCCCGTTACCAAACATGCTCGCCAAAGAAGTCAATCCCAATATTCATGGCAAAGAGTACTCCAAGAGTTGGCGGTGGGTGGTGTACCCAATACAGATAGTTATCGAGTGGCGAAATTCAATAAACAAAGATGGGGTGATGTTTAAAGTTCCGTTTGTTGAACTTTTAATACAATCAGTAGACAAACACAATTATCATTTGAAACAAACTGTTAACGGCATTTTACTATCTGTCACCAGTCGGCAGCACCCATCATCCACGCTAAAGAATTAATTGTCACTCTTATAAAGTACCCACAGTTTAAAGTGCGGAAATATTTTATGATATCGCACAAGCTCGTTAACTCCGAAATCCAGAGCTCC
>NW_013704068.1:0-519 GCF_000517525.1 Limulus polyphemus | reverse complement strand
TAGATTTAGGATAGTGTAAAACATTCTTACTTATTATTGTGGATATAGGATAGTGTAAAACATTCTTACTTATTATTGGAGTTTTAGGTTAGCTTAAAACATTTTTATTTATTATTGTGGATTTAGGATAGCTTAAAACCTTCTTACTCATTATTGTGGATTTAGGATAGCTTAAAACATTATTACTCATTATTGTGGATTTAGGATAGTCTTTTTAAAACACTTTTACACATTTAGGGTAATGTAAAACATTCTTGTTCATTATTGATGATTTAAAGGAATGTAAAACATTCTTCTTCATTATTGCAAATTTAGGATAGTGTAAAACATTCTCACTTATGATTATGGATATAAGATAGTATAAACATTATTACATATTATTGTAGACTTAGAATAGTATAAAACATTCTTACTCATTATTGTTGATTTCAGATAGTGTAAACATTCTTACTTATTATTTTGAATTTAGGGTTATGTAAAATATTCTTGTTCATTCTTGTGGATTTAGGGTAGTGTAAA
>NW_013704067.1:0-519 GCF_000517525.1 Limulus polyphemus | reverse complement strand
AATTATTTTCCTGTTAAACTCTCAGAAATTCGTTTCTAATTCAAGAGACAATTAATGTTATTCTTGATTTCTCACAAATATTCTAATTATTTTCCTGTTAAACTCTCGGAAATGCGTTTCTAATTCAAGGGACAATTAATGTTATTCTTGATTTCTCACAAATATTCTAATTATTTTCCTGATAAACTCTCGGAAATTCCTTTCTGATTTAAGGAACAATTAATGTTATTCTTGATCTCTCACAAATATTCCAATTATTTTCCTTTTGAATTTGATGGCGTGATCATTTTTCCATTGAAAATGTGCATGTGTGTGTTTTTTTAACAATTAAACTATTTCCACAGTAAAGCTGTTTTTTTTAACAATTAAACTATTTCCACAGTAAAGCTGTTCACCATGTTAAATTTAATCAGATAGTGGGATCCTTTTTTATTTATAGCTTCCAAGTTAAAAATTTTTATGGTGTAAATGTTTTTTGCTAGAGAAACGTGATCGTAAACTCCAATAATTGTCACAAGG
>NW_013704066.1:0-519 GCF_000517525.1 Limulus polyphemus | reverse complement strand
ACAGCTCGAAACATTCGTCCAAAATTTCCTAGGCTAATGCAGTCTATTAACAACGCCTTTCAAGTATACACTCCTGTCTGACCTCTTTCTCAAGCAAGAAATACCCCTCTTGTCTTACTTTAATTATTGCCTTTCAACAGTTAAGGTTTCATGTGATTATAATAACTCAAAATTTATCTTCTCTTATCTTAATTACTGTCTTCCAACATCGTGGTAATCTTCAGCCGTTTAACAAGGCTCCAATATTTCTCATGTCTTACCTTCGTTACTCACTTCCAACATCGTGGTTACCTTCAGCCGTTTAACTTCCTCTTGTCTCATCTGTGTTACTTTATTCCAATATCGTGGTAGGTTTCATATAATTAGATTTACCCAAAATTTCCCTTTTTTTACCCTAAATACATTTTTCCAATCTATTCTGCGAATACCATTATAGTTTTCATTTTATCAAGGTAAATCAAAAGTATTACGTCTCACCTTAGTTACCTAAATATTCCTCTTTTTATTTAAGCTGCTTTT
>NW_013704065.1:0-519 GCF_000517525.1 Limulus polyphemus | reverse complement strand
TTACATATATATAAGGAAAGCAAAAGAAAAACGAAAACTGGAATTGAATAAAATAAAACCAGGTTCTGAACTGGATGTTGAAAATTTTGAAATTTTGTTAACATATTTGAGAAACTAATGAAATTAAGACATATAATATCTGTATGCTACATAGCGCACAAACTTTTTATTTGTTTATAAAGTCTGTAATGATAAAAAATGCGGATTTATTGTCTTTATATTTTAGATTGAATGACTTAAAAATACTTTGATTATTTGAAGTATCTACAGCAATTATAATACTTTTAATTATATATCTCGTAATCAATGTGTTTTGGATGATGATAACTACCTAAAGTCCCAAAACTGAAGTATATCACAGTTGAAATCAATGTAAAGAAACTGTTGCGTATCCACTTGTTTGTTAATTTCTGGTCTAAATTCTTTCCGAGGAACTTTAACGATACAAGTCCTTTCTTAATTAAAACTAGTTTATTCTTTCCTTGATACAACTTTTTTGTAATACAAAGTATTTCCACA
>NW_013704064.1:0-519 GCF_000517525.1 Limulus polyphemus | reverse complement strand
CAGGGTTAGTAAAAGAACTTTACTTCCACATAGACAGGTAGTACAAGAATATTACTTCCACATAGGCAGGTAGTACAAGAACATTACTTCCACATACAGGGTTAGTACAAGAACATTACGCCCATATACAGAGTTACTACAAAAACATTACTTCCACATACAGGTAGTACAAGAACATTACTTCCACATATAGAGTTAGTACCAAAACATTACTCTCATATACAGAGTTGCTACAAAAACATTACTTCCACATACAGTTAGTACAAGAACATTACTTCCACATACAGATAACATTAATCCCACATACATAGTTACTACAAGAACATAACTTCCACAAACAGAGAACATTAATCCCACATACATAGTTACTACAAGAACATAACTTCCACATACAGTGTTAATACGAGAACATTACTTTCACATGCAGAGTTACTACAACAACAATAATCCGACATACAGTGTTAATACAATAACATTACTTCCACATGCAGAGTTACTACAACAACATTACTTCCACAT
>NW_013704063.1:0-519 GCF_000517525.1 Limulus polyphemus | reverse complement strand
TTCATATCTCATTAAAATACTTCAAATGTTTACTTAGGTCCCATCTCACTATGGTTTGAGTCTAAGTAAGTAACAAAAAACACCTCACACCCAAACTGAAATCTACACATAAAATCTAATTTTGGAGTTTTTGTGTGATACACACACACACATATGTACATAGAATTAGTTTAATGTATATACACACACAAGAAAAAGAAGGAATTTTATTATTAAACAAATAACCATTTTTCTAATAAATTATGGAATTATTATGTATGAGATGAGCTGAATTTAGTTTTTTCAAAGTACTCATAATTAAAAACACAGATAAAAATAGTCTGATATCTTTATAGTTTAATACTTTATAGATTAGTGAAAGAGAGTTATAAAATTTATGTGGCATATTAAATCTTATTATTCATGGTCTTACTTTTGTGTTATTAATGTTTTCTTCTCATAACTTAAACTAAAAAATTAGTTTTCAAAATGTTACACATTACCTTTTTCTGAAATAATAAAGACAATCTGTTCAGAGGG
>NW_013704062.1:0-519 GCF_000517525.1 Limulus polyphemus | reverse complement strand
GTATACCCATCGTGTTATGTAACTTATGTTCTAATAATGTATACCAATTTATGTTGAGCCTTTTAAATCTCTCTCTTACCACGTACAACATTCCTAGTATCGTCTGTAACAGTAGGACGTCATCACGTACAAGATTTATAGTATCGTCTCTATCTGGACAGAAAGTGTCCGTTCTATAATTGTGTATGTTCTAAACAAAAGTTAGTGATATCAAGGTTAGGTGCTAGTTTTGTAAAATAGATCAAGTATGTATTGATCCAGAAACTCCAACGTCAAAGGAGGGTTAGCAATAATAATGAGACTTCCATCAATGTAAAGTTAGACGTCTATCGTCTGTAACAGCTAGAAATGTTGTACGTGGTGACGTCTAAAAATAGAATCCGTTACTGATCTAGCTAGTCCAATAAGAACTGATAACTGTAGGAACTACCTAAACGAATCCGTTACTGATCTAGCTAGTCCAATAAGAACTGATAACTGTAGGAACTACCTAAACGAATCCGTTACTGATCTAGCTAG
>NW_013704061.1:0-519 GCF_000517525.1 Limulus polyphemus | reverse complement strand
ACCAACATGAAAAGACAAATATATATATATAATGAACTATAGTTGAATCATATGGGACAGAATTCTGTTACCAATCGATTTTTTCCACTCTTTATACATTTGCCCACGTACCAGGAGGAAAACAAGCAGCCATGAACGTGGCGCTTCAGGGCACGCGCTCTAACCCTTACATTTGAAGTGCGGGAGCATGTCAAGGAGAGACGAGGTGTGTGTGAGAGAGAGCGATAAAGTGGAAAAAGGATTAGATGGTTATCCAGTTCTTTCAACGTGCCGTCGAATTATCAAGGGCATAACAGTGTCGGTAGTAAAAAACAAAGTGAGTAAGCTGCGGGAATTCTGAAGTATAGAGACTTGAAATAAAGGCTCGAACATGTTAGTAGTAGAAGAACCACTCAACATATTTCTCCATCAGTTACACAAAAGTTAAACAATATAAAAACGGTAGAAAAATTAGGGGGTCATTGATGAATTTATACAAAAAAAGGAAAACAAAAGAGATTTCACAAACAAACAACTCGT
>NW_013704060.1:0-519 GCF_000517525.1 Limulus polyphemus | reverse complement strand
GATTCTCAAAGACATTCCTACTTGGTCAACTGTATGACTCTACAAGTTATTAATTGTGTATTTTAAAGGCAATGTATTTTATTATGTATTTCTGGGTCTTCTCTTTGGACCATCTCCCTGATTTTTGGCTTTGTTAGCCTGCTGAGCTGTAGAAGCGTGCTCAGTTTGGGCATTTTCAAAATTAAAATGTGCTGCGGGTAAAACATGGGGGTTATTACAGAGTTGTAGCCAAGGCTTCCGAATGGAAAAAATTTGGTGATGTTGCCTCGGTGTGTTTCCTTGACAACCAAGCAAACATAATGGGGAATTTCAGCCAATAATTATGATTTTTGTGCACCAGCAATACTAAGCATGGGAAGCACGTATACCAGACTAGATTTTATTATTCATCACGATCTCTACCAACCTACCTTAAATCTAATTATATACATAAAGTAGCGCATCGTCCATTTCATATATAAATAAGAAAATTTAACCATAAGTATGGATCGTTAGTTATTCGTAGAATTGCTATAAGAA
>NW_013704059.1:0-519 GCF_000517525.1 Limulus polyphemus | reverse complement strand
TTGTATAACACATATCTCCTGGTTGAGATGATATAGGATAATTACATTAGATTGTAGAACACATACCTCCTGGTTAAGATGATATAGAATAATTACATTAGATTGTAGGACACATATCTCCTGGTTGAGATGATATAGAATAATTACATTAGATTGTAGGACACATATCTCCTGGTTGAGATAATATAGAATAATTACATTAGATTGTATAACACATACCTCCTGGTTGAGATGACATAGGATAATTACATTAGATTGTATAACACATATCTCCTGGTTGAGATGATATAGGATAATTATATTAGATTGTAGAACACATATCTCCTGGTTGAGATGATATAGAATAATTACATTAGATTGTAGAATACATACCTCCTGGTTGAGATGATATAAGATAATTACATTAGATTGTATAACATATATCTCCTGGTTGAGATGATATAAGATAATTACATTAGATTGTATAACACATACTTCCTGGTTGAGATGATATAGGATAATTACATTAGATTGTAGAAT
>NW_013704058.1:0-519 GCF_000517525.1 Limulus polyphemus | reverse complement strand
TTACAAGATGTTATCTATAGATTTTATATTCAGTTACAATAATTAAGGTTGTCTATAGATTTATATTCAGTTACAAGATGTTGTCTATAGATTTTATATTCAGTTACAATAATTAAGGTTGTCTATACATTTTATATTCAGTTACAATAATTAAGGTTGTCTATAGCTTTTATATTCAGTTACAAGATGTTGTCTATGGGTTTTATATTCAGTTACAAAGTGTTATTTGTGTATTTGATTCTCAGTAAACGATAGCTAATGACTCATCATTGAATAACTCGCTACTGAGTAAGTAATATTTAATGTCTCACTATTGAACGAGTGATATTTAATGACTCACTATTGAGCAAGTGATATTTAATGACTCACTATTGAGCAAGTGATATGTAATGACTCACTAATTAGCAAGTGATATTTAATGATCCACTATTGAGCAAGTGATATTTAATGACTCACTATTGAACAAGTGATATTTAATGACTCACTAATGAGCAAGTGATATTTAATGACTCACTAATT
>NW_013704057.1:0-519 GCF_000517525.1 Limulus polyphemus | reverse complement strand
AGTAAGAACACTGAAACATGAAATGCAATTTAAGGCTGGTTCCTGTTTTGATAAATTATTTATTGTGTAATTATTTTAGCGTTGTACCAGCCCTAAAATGACTCTGCATATTCAGGTGAAGATGGTGGCGTAAGAACACTGAGACATGAAATGTAATTTAAGGCTGATTCCTGTTTTGATAAATTATTCATTGTGTAATTATTTTAGCGTTGTACTCCTTTTAACTGTATATATATATGTATATACTACACAAGTGCCGGTTTATATATTGTTGCTCAGTTAACCTGAATGATGAAAATATAGACAAGGCCTTTTCTTAGATTGCAGTTAGGAAAAACTGGAATAATTGTACAATCCAAGTAAAGGTAACAGGTTTAGAAAGTAAATATGCACCATATTACTTCCCACGTGTTAATACCTGAACTTATATAGTATCAGCGAAGCAATGCTACGGTGATATGTTGGCAAACATAGTATACTAAATATCCATAATTAAGGAAGTATTGTTTGTTTGTAATT
>NW_013704056.1:0-519 GCF_000517525.1 Limulus polyphemus | reverse complement strand
GTTTACAACGTTGTATGTTCCTTATTAATATTAACAAAATTTGCTGTTTGACATGCGTTTGCTGCTTTATAGCTAGAAACCTAAATATACAGCCATCAATGCATTATTTGTTTCTATTTTCTTCTGAATATTAAAGTTTGGAATAACCGAAACTTATAGAGACGTATCCTAACTTTTTATTGTTAGTTAACAGTGTTTAAGTTATTTGGAAGTCCTCGCCCCAACATAAGTTTCAAAATACTAAATTATGAACTGTAGTTTACTTTCGATGACGAGGAACCCACTTTATGTAGTTTACTTTATATTCAAATAAATTATTTATTTTACATCAGTTTGATTACATGTGATATATATATGACAACATACAGAGAGCGACCCCGTTAAAAAAAGTTAACTGAATTTAATAACAATACATAAGCTGAAGACTATTATATTTAGGGTTAGGGTCAGTGTTTCTCGATAAACATTTTAAGTTATACTTTAAAACACACTTGCCAGACCGCAAATAGGCTTAGAGCG
>NW_013704055.1:0-519 GCF_000517525.1 Limulus polyphemus | reverse complement strand
AATGATTATTTATTCACAAATGGACAGAAGAAGTGGAAACATGAAACACTTACAAGATGGTGAGAGCATAACCAACATTATATAGCCATGAAAAATCAGGCTTAATCTTCTTCGGCTTTGATTAGTCGTAAGTAATCGAAAAAACGAATTCATTATATAAACGATCAAAGACGCTGCATTTTAACTTTATGCTCTAAATCTTAATTTACGAATTCTGAAAAAAAAAACTTCATTAACTAGTCTTACTTTTCACGTCAATGTCAGTAAAACCAAGCAGACGATGATCGGTAGTTTGTGCTCCAGTTGATTTAAGAACTTTCTAATTATGCGGCAAAAGACAAAGGTACTACTAGTTTTTCATCACCAAAACTAGCTTCACAGTTAACCTTTCACTTTGTAACCAGGTAAGTTTTTCACTTTTATCGACAGTACTGTAATAATTCTCTTATTTCAATTACTACCATTTTTTGATATAGGTATTTGCTGAAACTGTCTTAAATCCCATATTACACTACGTCT
>NW_013704054.1:0-519 GCF_000517525.1 Limulus polyphemus | reverse complement strand
GCTTTATGTGACTGTTGTTAATGTGAAACAGTGCTACTAATTGCTGGTTCGTGTAATTATTAATGTGAAACAGTGCTACTAATTATTGGTTCGTGTAATTATTAATGTGAAACAGCCTACCAATTATTACTTTATGTGACTGTTGTTAATGTGAAACAGTGCTAATAATTATTACTTTATGTGACTGTTGTTAATGTGAAACAGTGCTAATAATTATTGGTTCAAACATTTATTTTTATTATCAGATTTTATTATTAATGCGAACCAGTTCTACTGATTATTAATTGTTGGTGTATGCTGGTAATATGAACGTATTTATTGAAGGAATGTTAAGAATAGTAAACCGTCCAAGTTTTTACGAAGAAGAGAACCTAACTGGCACAGTTAAGGGTTAAAGTCCCGTTAATTTAACATCTTTTTTTAGTTAATGCAAGCTGTATAACAAATTCTTATATAGTAAAGACATAGTGTGAAATAACCTAGCCTAGTGCCAAGTGCATAAAATTTATCAAAGAAAGC
>NW_013704053.1:0-519 GCF_000517525.1 Limulus polyphemus | reverse complement strand
CCTACCCAACTGTAATAGATAAATGTTATAATCTAGGTCCTACCCAACTGTAATAGATAAATGGTAAATGGTTTAATTTTGCAACACCGTATATTGTGTCTGTTCAGCGGCTAATTGGATTCTCTTGTCTTTGTCGAGTTGATCTTTTCAATTTTTAAATAGTCAAATCGACCTTTCAGTCAACACTTTCGCTGTTGTCTGGTAATTGACAGTGTTTGTGTAATATAGAAATTCCTCCCATAGCCTTCCCAGTGAAACTTGTGGCAGTTTGAACACAGAATAGGCTTAGAAAACTTTAGAATAGCATGGAGGTTTATCGATTTCGGTAGAATAAGTATACATGTTCTAACGAATATTAACTGTAGATAAAACATTGTGTTTTCAATATGAAGTAGCTTAAATACGTGTAGCTAAAACAATAACACTAATATGAATACTTCTATATCCTTGAGCTTACATGTTTTGTTTTTAACAAATGTTTGCATGATTTTAATTGTTCTACTTGTAACACTATTACTA
>NW_013704052.1:0-519 GCF_000517525.1 Limulus polyphemus | reverse complement strand
AAATATAAACTTGATCTAAACAACGTTGATATTGAAATAAATATATATAATAAGAAATCCCTTACATATGGTAAAATCATTTTTGAATGGACATAGATTTTGTTGATTTTCGGGCAAAGCTACTCGAGGGTGTCTGCTAGCCGTCCCTAATTTTGAAGTGATAAACTAGAGAGAAAATACCAAGTCAACATCACTCCCCGACAACTCTTAGGCTACTACTGGCAAACAAATAGTGTGATTCACCGTCACATTATTATGTCCCCACGGTTAAAATGGCAAACATGCTAGGTTATGGGTTTTGAGCCCACGACTCGCAGATTGCGAGCCAAACGCCCTAACTACCAGTCCATCCCAGTCCTAAGCATGGAGTATAATTTGACTGTAACATTCGAATTATACATCTGTATTTTCTAGCCTACAGTTGAGAAACTTTAACATCATTCAATCCCAAAATACATTTTACTCGAAATACTGTATGAAAGAATAAAACTGATTTTCCGAATGGTGCAACAGACAAAC
>NW_013704051.1:0-519 GCF_000517525.1 Limulus polyphemus | reverse complement strand
AAAAGGCCGTGTTACTACTTTAACTATATATATGTGTTATAAAAAGACTGTGTTACTACTTTAACTATATATATGTGTTATAAAAGGCCGTGTTACTACTTTAACTATATATATGTGTTATAAAAAGCTGTGTTACTACTTTAACTATATATATGTGTTATAAAAGGCTGTGTTACTTGAATTAACTGAGAACATAAAATGATAATGAAATTTAAAAACGCGATTTATGTGATAAGTTATCTCCAGCCATGTATGTTCAACAACTTATGCTTAGATTATACGACATTGTTTTTATTGTGCTAATTTAACAGTCGAATGTTCATTTTTACCTTTTTATATTTCAATTATTTATTTGAAAAGAAAGATAGAATAAATTAGGGGTGGCGCGGCCCCCAATGGCATCACGCCACTGCCCTCTGGAATCCATTATACTGAGGGGGGTTGGGTAAAGTGCCAAGGGACACAACGACTAGGCACTGTCCACTGAATGTCCTGAAGAAACAGGTAGACGTCTTATAT
>NW_013704050.1:0-519 GCF_000517525.1 Limulus polyphemus | reverse complement strand
TGTGTGTGGGGTGGGGGGGGGGGGGGTTGACATGAGGTGAAACACACTTGTGCCATAGGTATACAGAAACTAAGACCAAAAGTACTTTTGTGCAAAACCATTTAGGGGCGGGTAGGGTTTTCTGCAGCATCATATATTTTCTTTTGCTGGTATGTTATACCGTCCTTATTTTTCTTACAAGTATGCAAAGCGGCGAATACCATGATGAAGTTTTAAAGTCACGCCCTGGTGAAACTTCTCTGTAAGCTTTTTAACTTCATATTCGGAT
This sequence comes from Limulus polyphemus, assembly GCF_000517525.1. Classification (NCBI taxonomy): domain Eukaryota; kingdom Metazoa; phylum Arthropoda; class Merostomata; order Xiphosura; family Limulidae; genus Limulus; species Limulus polyphemus. The sequence goes on along the minus strand of NW_013704050.1, from coordinate 251 downwards.
GATTAGTGTTTGGACACAACCTCTGAAGACCGTCTAATACGGTTTCTATGTAATAGATATATGTAAGGTAATCTAGTAACCAAAATGCTATTTTATCTTCTATGCTCCGGACTTAATACAGAATAGGAGATTCTTTCATTTGGAAGAGATAAGAAAATGTAAATGCTATGTATTTACAACACCAGTTCAGCATATTCAGAAAAACGTTATTAAAGGTTCGATGACGAGGAACCCATTTGATGATGACAAAA
>NW_013704049.1:0-519 GCF_000517525.1 Limulus polyphemus | reverse complement strand
TACTTCCACAGTGTTTATTCATAAGGTTAAGCAGATGATGTACTTCTACAATGTTTATTCATAATGTTAAGCAGAAGATGTACCTCTACAAAGCTTATTCATAAGGTTAAGCAGATGATGTACTTCTACAATGTTTATTCATAAGGTTAAACAGAAGATGTACTTCTACAATGTTTATTCTGCTGTTGTTTTTATTTTTGATATTACAACAATTCTAAACGACATCAAAAATAAATCGTAAGAAATCTCCCATCTTCAGTAGAAGCCATAGGTTAGTACTGTAGCAAATAATATCACTTTATGTTACATTCGTGTCACCGGGATCACATACAGAGACATGGTCAAGAGAACAGTGAAATAAATAAAGTGTGTGTGAATTTGAAAAGTAAAAGAAAATAGTGTATAAAGCTTGAAGGATTTGTTTGTTTTTTATTTTCAAGGAAAGCTACATGAGGACTATCTGCGCTAGCCGTCCCTAATTAGCACGTCGTAACGACTAGAAGGAAGGCACGCCTAGTC
>NW_013704048.1:0-519 GCF_000517525.1 Limulus polyphemus | reverse complement strand
ATGATATTGTTTTGTTTTTTTTATATTTCTGATTAAAGAGGATTTTTATATAGATTTTGGACCTTGTATTATTTTGTTACTCATTAAAGTATGTTTTCATACATCGGATCATGGTCCCTGTGTTCTTATGGTCCTGATTAAAGAGTGTTTTATACAAATCATTTTGGTTGTTGTGTTCGTGATTAAAGAATATTTTTATACATCTGGTTTTGGACTTTATGTTTTTGATTAAAGAGTGTTTTTATACATCTGGTTTTGGACTTTATTTTTTTGTCTTCTTCATTAAAGAGTGTTTATACATCTTATATTGATACTTGTGTTCTTATGTTCCTTAAAGTTCCTGATTAAAAGTGTTTTATACAAATCGTTTTAGTTCTTGTGTTCTGGATTAAAGAATGTTTTTATACATTTGATATTGGTTCTTTTTTTCTTAAGTTACTGATTAAACAGTGTTTTTATAAAGATTTTGGTCCTTGTATTCTTTTGTTCGTGATTTAAGAGTGATCTTATATTCCTATT
>NW_013704047.1:0-519 GCF_000517525.1 Limulus polyphemus | reverse complement strand
GGAACTCTAACGTCCTTGGTACTTAAGAATGGAACAAAGTCAACGGGAACTCTAACGTCCTTGGTACTTAAGAATGGAACAGAATCAACCGGAACTCTAACGTCCTTGGTACTTAAGAATGGAACAAAGTCAAAAGAAACTCTAACGTCCTTGGTGCTTAAGAATGGAACAAAGTCAACGGGAACTCTAACGTCCTTGGTACTTAAGAATGGAACAAAGTCAACGGAAACTCTAACGTACTTGGTACTTGAGAATGGAACCAAGTCAACGGGAACTCTAACGTCCTTGGTACTTAAGAATGGAACAAAGTCAACGGGAACTCTAACGTCCTTGGTACTTAAGAATGGAACAAAGTAAACGGGAACTCTAACGTTCTTGGTACTTAAGAATGGAACAGAATCAACGGGAACTCTAACGTCCTTGGTACTTAAGAATGGAACAAAGTCAACGGGAACTCTAACGTCCTTGGTACTTAAGAATGGAACAAAGTCAACGGAAACTCTAACGTCCTTGGTACTT
>NW_013704046.1:0-519 GCF_000517525.1 Limulus polyphemus | reverse complement strand
TATGAATTAGAAACTACAAATTACGGATATTGACAAGCTGGAATATACAATAAGAGCCTTTTATCTTTTCAATTTGCTAAGATATTGCTTATTTAATAAATCAAACACAGTGGCACCCCGACCACCTCTTTCTATTTTTGGAAACGCTCCTTTATATACACTTCTATATATGACATGAATAACCAATTTGAAGTTCAGAATGTCCCCCTAGTGGCTTTCTGAGCCATTTCTTTTGAACCAATATTTCAATGAGGTAGGGTGTGTTTTTTAGGCTGCTCGAAAATTTAATATTTTTTTAGACTAAAATACATCTTAGTTACTAACCTTTATAAATTATAGTGGAATTCTGTAGTATTGCTGTAGTAATTTATGATTTCTTTTAGTTATTCAAATGTATATATAAAACCAGAAAAAAATTATTTTATTTTATATCCTCCACATGCAAAATTTTTAAAGGCTTAGCAACCTATATAAAGCAGCAACCGAATACAAAGTTCGTAACTAGAAGAGATAATTGTT
>NW_013704045.1:0-519 GCF_000517525.1 Limulus polyphemus | reverse complement strand
CAAAACAAACAAATAAACACAACAAGTACCACTTTACAACATGGCCTGAAGGTTACGCAGCCTGAGGGACGCGAGTTCGAATACCGTCACCGAACATGCTCACTTTTTCAGCCATGTAGGCGTTATAATGTGACAGTCAATCCCACTTTTCGTTGGTAAAAGAAAGTAACCCAAGAGTTGGCTATGCGTGGTTTTCACTAGCTGTCTTCCCTCTAGTCTATCACTTCTAAAATAGGGACAGTTAGCTCAGCCCTCGAGTAACTTTGAGGGAAATTCCAGAAACAAACAATTTAAATACTCTAGGGAAACTTTATTAAAATATTAAATATACTTTTCTCAGTAGTGACGAACTGTATAAAGTATTAATATAACTTTTTCTCAGTAGTGACGAACTGTATAAAGTATTAATATAACGTTTTCTCAGTAGTGACGAACTGTATATAGTATTAATATAACGTTTTATCAGTAGTGACGAACTGTATATAGTATTAATATAACTTTTTCTCAGTAGTGACGAAC
>NW_013704044.1:0-519 GCF_000517525.1 Limulus polyphemus | reverse complement strand
CATAAAGGAATAAAAAACATGAAATAATAATAGCATGATGGAATAAAAAACATGGAATAATAGTAGCATGATGGAAATAAAAAACTTGAAGTAATAGTAGCATGATGGAATATAAAAAACTTGAAATAATAGTAGGAAATAATAGTAGTATGATGGAATATAAAAACATGGAATAATAGGATGGAATATAAAAAGCTACTATTATTCCATGTTTTTATATTCCATCATACTACTATTATTTCAAGATGATGGAATATAAAAAACTTGAAATAATAGTAGTCTGATGGAATATAAAAACATGGAATAATAGCAGTATGATGGAATATAGAATTTTGAAATAATAGTAGCATGATGGAATATAAAAACTTGAAATAATAGTAGAATGATAGAATAAAAAACATGAAATAATAATAGCATGATGGAATAAAAAACATGAAATAATAGTGGCATGATGGAATAAAAAAACATGGAATAATAGTGGCATGATGGAATATAAAAACTTGAAATAATAGTAGTGTG
>NW_013704043.1:0-519 GCF_000517525.1 Limulus polyphemus | reverse complement strand
TTGTTTTTTGTGAATTTCGCGCAAAGCTATACGAGGCAGTTAGCAATCACCACCAAATAGTGGGATTGATCGTCACATAATAACGCCTCCCACGGCTGAAAGGGCGAGTATGTTTGATGTAAAGGTGATTCGAACCTGTGACCCTCTGATTGCGAGTCGAGCGGCCTAACCACCTGGCCATGCCGGGCCTTATATCATCCTCGTTACAAAGCAGAACAAGTTTCATATGGTCAATGTTCGACCTGTTATAAGGTAAAATGTTTCCAAGTGTCAAATAAACTGCAAGAATTTTATGTTTTTTCTTCCCTAAGTGTAATGGGTTGGCAACCTCAAAATCATCTTGATAATGTAATAGGGTTAATACAGATGGATCATTTTTAATAACGAGATGTTAGAAAACAAACTTCCATTTTTCAAGTCTTCAAACACACCATTCGCCAACTTGAGATTTGTGCTGATTCCATACTGACTCATTACAGACTTTTTCTCAAAAGAACCTTTAGATTTTCCTCTATAGGT
>NW_013704042.1:0-519 GCF_000517525.1 Limulus polyphemus | reverse complement strand
AAAAATAATAATTATTAAGTATTATATATATATATGTGTGTGTATATATATATATATGTGTGTGTGTGTGTGTATATATATATGTGTGTGTATATATATATAATTTGATTTTGCCTTACATTTATGCTGCTAATTTGCCGCTGTCTTCAAGGAAGTACACTCAACAAGAGCTGTATATGGTACAGTAGGAACTTTGATTTAAACCAGACTCTTCTTGTTAAACAGACAGCCCTTGTCCGGGTTAGCACTCCATAAGGATTTGATTCGACTAACTACTTGAAAATTTTCAAGAAGCTTATTTAGGGATTACTGACTTCTATATTTAGTGTCAAAATAAAGTCACGATGATATCTTTGTCGATAAGCTACAACACCTGTTTGTTTTTCTACCAAGAACACCCATGTTAGAATTTCGGTTCGTACATCCCAGAACAATTTTTCTCCAGCATTTACACAACTCAAACGTAGGATATCACGTAACTGGTAATTTGTTAGGTAAAAAATGAGTAAATGATTAGTA
>NW_013704041.1:1292-1519 GCF_000517525.1 Limulus polyphemus | reverse complement strand
GTGATATCATTCAACAACACGTGTGTGTGTAGGAGTGATATCATTCAACAACACGTGTGTGTGTAGGAGTGGTATCATTCAACAACACGTGTGTGTAGGAGTGGTATCATTCAACAACACGTGTGTGTAGGAGTGGTATCATTCAACAACTCGAGTGTGTATGAGTGGTATCACTCAACAACTCGAGTGTGTATGAGTGGTATCACTCAACAACACGTGTCTGTGTA
>NW_013704041.1:0-292 GCF_000517525.1 Limulus polyphemus | reverse complement strand
TGGTATCATTTAACAACACGTGTGTGTAGGAATGGTATCATTCAACAACACGTGTGTGTAGGAATGGTATCATTCAACAACACGTGTGTGTAGGAGTGGTATCATTCAACAACTCGAGTGTGTATGAGTGGTATCACTCAACAACACGTGTCTGTGTAGGAGTGGTATCATTCAACAACACCTGGGTGTGTGTAGGAGTGGTATCATTCAACAACACGTGTGTGTGTGTGTGTAGGAGTGATATCATTCAACAACACGTGTGTAGGAGTGGTATCATTCAACAACACGTGTG
>NW_013704040.1:0-519 GCF_000517525.1 Limulus polyphemus | reverse complement strand
TTAGTTACAGATTATATGCTACCACAAATTATGTTAGTTACAAATTATATGCTACCACAAATGATGTTAGTTACATATTATATGCTACCACAAATGATGTTAGTTACAAATTATATGCTGTCACAGTTGATATACTGCCACAACTGATATTAGTCACATATTATATGCTGTCAGAGCTGATATACTGCCACAACTGATATTAGTCACAGATTATATGCTGTCACAGTTGATGTACTGCCACAACTGATATTAGTCACGGATTATATGCTGTCACAGTTGATATACTGCCACAACTAATGTTAGTCACAGATTATATGCAGTCACAGTTGACATACTGCCACAACTGATGTTAGTCACGGATTATTTGCTGTCACAGTTGATATACTACAACAACTGATATTAGTCACAGATTATATGCTGTCACAGTTGATATACTGCTACAACTGATGTTAGTCACAGATTATATGCTGTCACAGTTGACATACTGCCACAACTGATATTAGTCACAGATTATATGCT
>NW_013704039.1:0-519 GCF_000517525.1 Limulus polyphemus | reverse complement strand
TTATCAGTTGAAGAAATGTGGTTTTTAACTAAAATAATTATAGTGTTTTTTCAGAACTGTTGTATCTAGAAATTAGTTTAATAAACAAATTAAAAAAGCTTACTATACTGCGATTGTAGTTTAATTAAATAATGAGCAACATAACCGTACCATGACTAGGGTTTCATACTACATTAAACAACAACCGTATCAAGATCGTGGTTTAGTACAACATTAAACAACCTAACCGTACCATGTTTAGGGTTTCATACAACATCAAACGACATAACCGTAGCAAGATCGTGGTTTAGTACAACATAACTGTACCGAGATTGTGATTGAATACAATTGTCATGATTATCCTGGTGAGACAAGTTCTGACAGATTGATTCTGTATGTCATGATTATCTGGTGAGACAAGTTCTGAACAGATGATTCTGTATGTCATGATTATCAGAACTTGTCTCACCAGATAATCATGACATACAGAATCATTGTCATGATTATCTGGTGAGACAAGTTCTGACAGATGATTCTGTA
>NW_013704038.1:0-520 GCF_000517525.1 Limulus polyphemus | reverse complement strand
CCACAACAATAATGTACTATATTTAGCATCCGCAACAATAATGTGCTATATTTAACGTCCACAACAATAATGTTCTATATTTAACGTCCACAACAATAATGTTCTATATTTAGCATCCGCAACAATAATGTGCTATATTTAACACACACAACAATAATGTTCTATATTTAACACACACAACAATAATGTTCTATATTTAACAACCACAACAATACTGTGCTATATTTAACACACACAACAATAATGTGCCATTATTAACATCCACAGCAATACTGTGCTATATTTAACACACAACAATAATGTTCTATATTTAACAACCACAACAATACTGTGCTATATTTAACATCCACAACAATAATGTACTATATTTAGCATCCGCAACAATAATGTGCTATATTTAACATCCACAGCAATAATGTGCTATATTTAACATCCACAGCAATACTGTGCTATATTTAACACACACAACAATAATGTGCTATATTTTAACACACACAACAATAATGTGCTATATTTAACA
>NW_013704037.1:0-520 GCF_000517525.1 Limulus polyphemus | reverse complement strand
ATCAACATTTTAAGTTCTAATTATTTCATTTCATTTCTAATCATAAGTATTGGGTGATTCACTGAGATCTTCAACAGAAACGAAGTACGCGTTGAAACGTCGTTGTATATACGTGAATGGGCGACACTAATACTTCTAATTAATTTGTCAACTTTACATATAAAGTAGTGTTGTCAGAAAGTGGCTCAACCAATTTAAATGGCATTTCGTGACGGAACTCGGGATACACCCAAAGATAGACTCGAAATGGATAAGCAATCAGATGAACGGTTCGAAATAGTGGAAGAGTGTGGAACTATACAGATTTATAGGTTTTTACTGATGTAAAACTCTGGACTACTTGGAAGTACATACTATGATGAATTACTGTATAATCGACAATAACAGTATATAATGTTTTGGGACAACATGGGACCTATTGGTCCACCTCGGCTGTCCCATTCTCTAAACTAAACTATCAAATAAATAGATTTAATAAATAAATAAATATAACTATTAAAGCCAGCCCTTAGACACTTCT
>NW_013704036.1:0-520 GCF_000517525.1 Limulus polyphemus | reverse complement strand
AATATGCTGTTGTACAAAAGGTCTACTAAAGTATATTTACATCCATCTGTTTACCTTCGACGAAACGAAGTGAGCGCGCGCGCGCATACACACAGTTAGATAGTAAGGCGCGCAAGCATTTTCAGGACAGACAGAAACTGAGTATTATGATAATATATTTAATTTACACAATTAGATGGGCGTCTTCAACCAGGGTGTCTAAGTTCTTAGGACACTTCAAGTTAACTTAAAATGTTTGTGAATCCCTGATATATTCAACTACCTAATTATAAGCTGGAAATCTGACTAATAGTTATAACTTGCAGACTTGTTGGCCAATTTTAACTAAAATGCAATCAAATTCTACTTTATAACACAATCACGAGGTCACATTATGAAGATAAGTTAGCTACAAAGTTTAGGATGTGATATTAAGATATAATTTTGGAATTATAAAACAAGATCTAAGGAACCAATACCTAGTCTGTGTGTATTTTCAAGGGTAGCTTATATGTATAAAACAAAATATAAGGAACCAACA
>NW_013704035.1:0-520 GCF_000517525.1 Limulus polyphemus | reverse complement strand
CACGAGTTTAATAGTATATGTGATCAGTAAGTAGGTCCGTGATATGAGTGTGATTTGTGGAATTCATCGAGCTCGAGTTTGAAAACAAGTGATCGTTTCTGAGTTTACAACTTCCCGTGGTAATGAATTCCAAGCAAAACATATACACACAGAGAAAAAATGCCTGCGACAGTCAAGTCTTGTATGCGGTATTACCAGGGAACGTGAGTGACCACGTGTAATTTTTTTTCATGTTTGACATCAAAAGGAAACGTATGGGGATGATCTTCAAATTGCAAAATCTTGTATACAAGGATTAAATCAGCTCTTACGCGTCTCTGGGTGAAGTCCTGAATTCCCAGTGCGGACATCCTTTAGGTCAGTGTTGTCCAAACTTTATGGGGACGCGGGCCGCATTCGGCAAGGAAATTAGATCGCGGGCCGCAGTTGACATTTTCCCTCTTATGCACTGTCTTACCGTACCAGATGTAATGTAAAACACGCACATGTGAATGAATCTTCATATTTATCGTAAAAACAT
>NW_013704034.1:0-520 GCF_000517525.1 Limulus polyphemus | reverse complement strand
GATACAATATTTTAGCTGGTTACTTTAAGACAGTGTACTAGATACAATATTTTAGCTGTTTAAGACAGTGTACTAGATACAATATTTTAGCTGTTACTTTAAGACAGTGTACTAGATACAATATTTCAGCTGTTACTTTAAGACAGTGTACTACATACAATATTCCAGCTGTTACTTTAAGACAGTGTACTAGATACAATATTTCAGCTATGTTACTTTAAGACAGTGTACTAGGTACAATATTTCAGCTATTCTACTTTAAGACAGTATACTAAATACAATATTTCAGCTATGTTACTTTAAGACAGTGTACTAGATACAATATTTCAGCTGTTACTTTAAGACAGTGTATTAGATACAATATTTCAGCTGTTACTTTAAGACAGTGTATTAGATACAATATTTCAGCTGTTACTTTAAGATAGTGTACTAGATACAATATTTCAGCTATGTTACTTTAAGACAGTGTACTAGATACAATATTTTAGCTGTTACTTTAAGACAGTGTACTAGATACAAT
>NW_013704033.1:0-520 GCF_000517525.1 Limulus polyphemus | reverse complement strand
TAGCTATAACTAGTTTATGGTATGGTAGTGTGGAGGTTTAGGGAATTTCTGTAGCTATAACTAGTTTATGGTATGGTAGTGTGGAGGTTTAGGGAATTCCTGAGATGGACTGTTTATAGTGAAGGGTCAAGGCATTCCTAAGATGGACTGTTTTTGGTTGAAATTATTGGAATTCCTGAGATATACTGTGTGTGTGTGGTGGTTAAGTGGATTACTGAGATGGACTGTGTGTGTGGTGGAGGTTAAGTGGATTACTGAGATGGACTGTGCATGTGGGGGATCCAGTGGATTTGTGAGCTGTACTATGTGCGTGGTGGTGTTGGTTCAGTGAATTCCTGATATGGACTGTGTATATGGTGGTGTTGGTTCAGTGGATTCCTGATATGGACTGTGTGTGTGGTGGAGGTTAAGTGGATTACTGAGATGGACTGTGTGTGGTGGAGGTTAAGTGGATTCCTGATATGAACTGTGTGTGTGTGTGTGGGGTGGTTCAGTGGATTCCCTGAGATGGACTGTGCAT
>NW_013704032.1:0-520 GCF_000517525.1 Limulus polyphemus | reverse complement strand
GTGTTAAGCACCTTAATGTGGCAGTGTAAGACCGTATCTTAGTGTTAAGCACCCTGATGTGGCAGTGTAAGACCGTATCTTAGTGTTAAGCACCTTAATGTCGTAGTGTAAGACCGTATCTTAGTGTTAAGCACCCTAATGTCGTAGTGTAAGACCGTAACTTAGTGTTAAGCACACTAATATCGTAGTGTAAGACCATATCTTAGTGTTAAGCACACTAATGTCGTAGTGTAAGACCGTAACTTAGTGTTAAGCACCCTAATGTGGCAGTGTAAGACCGTATCTTAGTGTTAAGCACCCTAATGTCGTAACGAACAAATATTTATCTTTAGTCCCTAGTGTTTTAACATAAAGATAAAATGGCAGGATACTATATTTCACTAAATTATAATCTTTAGTCCCTAGTGTTTTAACATAAAGATAAAATGGCAGGATACTATATTTCACTAAATTATAATCTTTAGTCCCTAGTGTTTTAACATAAAGATAAAATGGCAGGATACTATATTTCACTAATTAT
>NW_013704031.1:0-520 GCF_000517525.1 Limulus polyphemus | reverse complement strand
TTACAACGTTAAAAATCGGGTTTCGATATCCGTGGTGGGCAAAATACGGATAGTCCATTGTGTAGCTTTGTTTGTTGTTCAACAGAAAAACATTAATAACTATTAGTATTAAACAATCTCATGGCTTTAACCAAAATAAATAAAATTTATATTAAAAAGGTATTTTCTTTTTATGTATGAGATTACTTGTTTTTGTAAACTTGTGACCTTAACAACATACGATTAATCAGGAAAAAACTGTTTTTCTTAGGAAATCATGACATTAACCTTTAAAACATAAGAAATGAAATTCTGTTTACCTAGAAGGTCATAAGGTCTCAAGCCTTAAGAAACACAACAGGCAATCTTGTTTTACTCGGCTTGTTATGATCTTGAACTTATTAACATGCGGACATTCTACCCGTTAGAGTATAGCAATGTATGAACAGTTAGGCAAACTTAGCTTGCTTAATATGTCATGACATTGAACTTAGCAATATATAGTAAATCAGAAAATCTTGCTTTACCTAGTAGCATATGA
>NW_013704030.1:0-520 GCF_000517525.1 Limulus polyphemus | reverse complement strand
GAGAACAGTAAAGACACCATATCAAAAATGAAAACTATGTTTCACATATCAACAGCCCATTTATTATAAAGAACTGGTTGAGTGGGTAAGGAAGAACTCAACCAGAATAACTTAAACATTGAACTGGTTGAGTGGGTAAGGAAGAATTCAACCAGAATAACTTAAACATTGAACTGGTTGAGTGGGTAAGGAAGAATTCAATCAGAATAACTTAAACATTGAATGTGTGTTGTGACAAGAGAACAGTAAAGACACCATATTACTGGTTGAGTGGGTAAGGAAGAATTCAATCAGAATAACTTAAACATTGAATGTGTGTTGTGACAAGAGAACAGTAAAGACACCATATTACTGGTTGAGTGGGTAAGGAAGAATTCAATCAGAATAACTTAAACATTGTGTTGTGACAAGAGAACAGTAAAGACACCATATCAAAATGAAAACTATGTTTCACATATCAACAGCCCATTTATTATAAAGAATTTTATTACCACAAAAACAGTACTTAATTTTTAGCTGC
>NW_013704029.1:0-520 GCF_000517525.1 Limulus polyphemus | reverse complement strand
TTCACAAATTGGTGATTATAACTTATATCACAGTGTTGTCGTGATAGAAATCCAGGGAAAGAAGGAAACCTGGATTATGTAAAATATTCACAAATTGGTGATTATAACTTAAAACATGAGGAACATGTAGAAAAAACTGCTAGAGACGCCAGAACGAAAAATGTATCAGAAATTGATGACGTGAGTGTTAATAAACCATTTAGTTTAATGTACCATTAAGCAATATTTATATTTGAAAATTACGCAATGAACGAAAATATGTAGTTTTACTTTTGTTTGTTTGTTGTGAAACATAAAGCTATACAATGGGCTATCTGTTCTGTGCCCTGCACGAGTAACGAAACCCAGTTTTTAGAGTTATAAGCCTTCAGATTTACCACTGAGGTACTGGGGGAAAAAGATGAAGTATACAGTCACGAGATCGAATCCCGTCACCGAATATGACTGTCATTACAACCTTATGGGTATTATACTGTGACGACCACTCTCACTTTACATCAGTAAAAAGTAGCCCATGCCT
>NW_013704028.1:0-520 GCF_000517525.1 Limulus polyphemus | reverse complement strand
ATGGAAGGGTTATATTAAGATCTCCTAGATAATTCTTATTCTGAGGATGGAAGGGTTATATTAAGATCTCCTAGCTAATTCTTATTCTAGAGGATGGAAGGGTTATATTAAGATCTCCTAGCTAATTCTTTCTAAATAAAAAAAAGTAGAATGTGATCTTATTGAAGTTAAGATTATTCGCCAGGAGGATCAATAGGAAAAATGCCTGTGATTTCTTTGCACAGAATTCTAAAAATCAATGAACAAGAGGTCACAAGCTTAAGATTTGTAAAAGATAGGCTCCAATTAAGCTTTATTTTACAAAAAGGGGCAATGAGCTTATGAAACAACCCACTGTCAAAAGCAGTAAAGGCAAGCATTTTAGAAGAGTTTAAAAAGCAAAATGACAATTTCCTGAAGAATTAAAGGAGAGGTTAATTTATTTTTATAATGATTATGTAGGGCCAACTGTCAAGGACCAACTGGTTCTCGTATCCACGTATTACATTATACAGCTGGCTAGCAACAACTTACTAATTAA
>NW_013704027.1:0-520 GCF_000517525.1 Limulus polyphemus | reverse complement strand
GAGAACTGGTCACGTTCCTCGGTTTTGTGTTTTGAGAACTGGTCACGTTCCTCGAGTTTGGGTTTTGAGAACTGCTCACGTTCCTCGGAGTTGGACTTTGAGAACTGGTCACGTTCCTCGAGTTTGTGTTTTGAGAACTGGTCACGTTCCTCGGTTTGTGTTTTGAGAACTGGTCACGTTCCTCGAGTTTGTGTTTTGAGAACTGGTCACGTTCCTCGAGTTTGGACTTTGAGAACTGGTCACGTTCCTCGGTTTTGTGTTTTGAGAACTGGTCACGTTCCTCGGTTTTGTGTTTTGAGAACTGGTCACGTTCCTCGAGTTTGTGTTTTGAGAACTGGTCACGTTCCTCGGTTTTGTGTTTTGAGAACTGGTCACGTTCCTCGAGTTTGTGTTTTGAGAACAGGTCACGTTCCTCGAGTTTGTGTTTTGAGAACTGGTCACGTTCCTCGAGTTTGGACTTTGAGAACTGGTCACGTTCCTCGTGTTTGTGTTTTGAGAACTGGTCACGTTCCTCGAGTTT
>NW_013704026.1:0-520 GCF_000517525.1 Limulus polyphemus | reverse complement strand
CTCATCAATGAATGTGCTTGCCCTTTCAGACATAGGGGCGTTATAATGTGATGGTCAGTCCCACCAGTGTCGATGTTGACTACTCTACTCTATCACTTCTAAATTAGAAACGACTAGTACAGATAATCCTGGAGTAGCTTTGCGCGAAATCCAACAAAATAAACAAAGGCCCAAGACGCTCTTGGAAACTCAGCCGTAAGAATGTGGATTAAATACACGCTGTAGGCAAAGAACGTACAATATAGCCCACTTGGTAGCTTTGTGCATAGCCAGAAAACAGGAATAAACGAAGAACGTCTTCTGGTACATCTGTCCTATAATTTTGCCGGTATATTCATATCTATATGTATGTAAATACATTTACATTTGAATTATATATATTTTCTCAGTAACTTTTGTTGCATTGGACCCCTTATTTTCTACCTTTACATGAGTATAGGTATGCTATAATGTAGATATAAAAACTGGGAATTTAATAAGAAATACAATATTAATTCGGTACACAAAATATTTCAAGAGT
>NW_013704025.1:0-520 GCF_000517525.1 Limulus polyphemus | reverse complement strand
CGGAGACGTAACAGTATATTACAACACACGCATTGATACTTTTAAAAACTTGTACAGTGTTTTGTTTTCAGGTTTTTATGAACAACCAAAAACTGAAAAACATTACATTATATGTAATGCACAGATGGTTTTCCACACTTTGGTGCAAGCTTTTAAGTTCAACTACAGTGCTGGAGTCTTCATCAGACAAAATTTAATTGGGGCAAACCTAACCGTTGAGTTTAAAGAAAATTTTTAAAACAAGGCAAATAATGTGATGTAGTTGACTGAAAAAAGAATTGTATTTTTAAAAGATTTAATATTATATAAAATATAACGGAAAACAAAGTTTTAGAAGAGTCTCTACCAATAGTCATTTGTAGCTAATATGTTAGGCTTCTGGTATTTTAAAATATTTATATATTATACTGTGCAAAAATATAAAACATTTTTTTTATGGGAAGTAGATGAGCCTACACGATGTTGTTGTTTGAAGTTAAGCACAAAGGTACACAATGGGCTATACTGTGCTCTACCCACC
>NW_013704024.1:0-520 GCF_000517525.1 Limulus polyphemus | reverse complement strand
TCATGTATGATGTTTACTGGTAAGTAACAACAATGTCAAACTCATTGAGTTAAATCATCTCATGTATGATGTTTACTGGTAAGTAACAACAATGTCAAACTCAAGGAGTTAAATCATCCCATGTCTGATGTTTACTGGTAAGTAACAACAATGTCAAACTCATTGAGTTAAATCATCTCATGTATGATGTTTACTGGTAAGTAAAACAACAATGTCAAACTCAAGGAGTTAAATCATCCCGTTTGACATTGTTGTTACTTACCAGTAAACATCAGACATGATTTAACTCAATGAATCTCATGTATGATGTTTACTGGTAAGTAACAACAATGTCAAACTCAAGATTTAACTCATCTCATGTATGATGTTTACTGGTAAGTAACAACTGTCAAACTCAAGGAGTTAAATCATCCCATGTCTGATGTTTACTGGTAAGTGAGTTTGACATTGTTGTTTTTAACTCCTTAGTAAACATCATACATGAGATGATAACCGTAACAACAATGTCAAACTCAAGGAG
>NW_013704023.1:0-520 GCF_000517525.1 Limulus polyphemus | reverse complement strand
TAACAGACTAAACATACAGTAGGTGACATGATACTAACAGACTAAACATACAGTAGGTGACATGATACTAACAGAATAAACATAGAGTAGGTGACATGATACTTACAGACTAAACACAGTAGGTGACATGATACTAACAGAATAAACATAGAGTAGGTGACATGATACTAACAGAATAACCATAAAGTAGGTGACATGATACTAACAGAATAAACATACAGTAGGTGACATCATACTTACAGAATAAACACAGAGTAGGTGACATGATACTAACAGAATAAACATAGAGTAGGTGACATCATACTTACAGACTAAACATACAGTAGGTGACATGATACTAACAGAATAAACATAAAGTAGGTGACATCATACTTACAGAATAAACATAGAGTAGGTGACATGATACTTACAGACTAAACATAAAGTAGGTGACATCATACTAACAGACTAAACATACAGTAGGTGACATGATACTAACAGACTAAACATACAGTAGGTGACATGATACTAACAGAATAAA
>NW_013704022.1:0-520 GCF_000517525.1 Limulus polyphemus | reverse complement strand
ATATATATATATATGCGAATGTTTTGTTTTTACATCCTGCAAATCAAAATATAATCTTCAAATTAAATAACCTAACTCGTTATATTGAATTCTTAAAGACATTGTTTCATATTAATTATTTATTTAAAGGGCCTGTAACAGGACTGAAAATTTTCACTGATGAGACTGTAGTTCAAGAAGGTCAGACAGTTACCTTTGTGATGGTGGCTAAAACACTGGGTCCTGATCCATCCTTTTTCTGGAACGTGGCTAATGAACTAACATTTTATTCACCTCAACCTTCTTATAGCAAAAACACTGTGTTCCTTGAAGAAATGATAAACACTTCAGCACAAAATCTAGCCACTTATCAAGATGGATTGTTTTATTGGGTTTATCAGCACTTGTTCTCAGCAGCTGGAGTGTTTAATGTCACAGTGACGCCAACAAACAGAGTGAGTTCTCTATCTTTCATCACATGCAAAAGTACAAATTATTAGCTTTGCTTTTATAACTTTAAATAATGTGGACTTGTGAAGTT
>NW_013704021.1:0-520 GCF_000517525.1 Limulus polyphemus | reverse complement strand
AATAGTTTTATTATATTTGTTTGAATCTAGTCAATAGTTTTATTATTTTTTGCTTTTGTCTAGTTAATTGTTTTATTATATTTTATCTTTGTCTAACTTATAGTTTTATTATATTTTGTTTTAATCTAGTGAATAGTTTTATTATATTTTGTTTTAATCTAGTTAATAGTTTATTATATTTTGTTTTAATCTAGTTAAAAGTTTTATTATATTTTGTTTTAGTCTAGTTTATAGTTTTAAAAATATAATAAAACTATAAACTAGACAAAAACAAGATATAAGTTTTTGTCTAGTTTATAGTTTTATTATATTTTGTTTTTGTCTAGCTGATAGTTTTATTTATTTTTTTCTAATTAATAGTTTTATTGTTTATATTTTGTTTCAATCTAGTCAATAGTTTTATTATATTTTGTTTTAATCTAGTTAATAGTTTTATTATATTTTGTTTTAATCTAGTGAATAGTTTTATTATATTTTGTTTTAATCTAGTTAAAAGTTTTATTATATTTGTTTTGTCTAG
>NW_013704020.1:0-520 GCF_000517525.1 Limulus polyphemus | reverse complement strand
TGGGACAGGGATATGAGTTTTCGTACACTACTTCACAGGACAGGGGCTATTCACGTAGGAGACCGTCTCTTAGCTATAAACAACCAGAGTCTTAGAGGAAAACCACTGAGCGAGGCTGTCCTTATGTTGCAGAATTCTGGAGATGTAGTTACTCTAAAGATCTCCAAGGTTCCTGATCAAAATCGTAAGTTTCAACTTTATTAATATAAGCATAGGGTAAGTCTGATAAATGAGGGTTTACAAATATTGTATTACATAATAACGAAGTTTGGTGTGTGTGTGTGTGTGTGAATTATATAATGATGTACTCTTTACGTTAAATAAGGGCAGAAACGTACATGGTGTGCCACTGTCTAGCTGATCATCGCAAGAACTCGGACATTAAAATTTGATTTCAGACATTTCATTAGAACAAAACCGATTACTGAATTTCAACAACTGTGTAAGTCATCCAAAACAACAATGAATATTTAAAACTATTTGGATATATATATGTATGTATTTGTTTGTTTGTTTTGTA
>NW_013704019.1:0-520 GCF_000517525.1 Limulus polyphemus | reverse complement strand
GATGAACATTACAACATGGTTAGAAAGATCCACATGGTGAACATCACAACATGGCTATAAAGATCAATGATTCCATACAGTGAACATGGCTATAAAGATCAATGATTCCATACAGTGAACATAGCTATAAAAGTCAATGATTCCATACAGTGAACATAGCTATAAAGGTCAATGATTCCATACAGTGAACATGGCTATAAAGATCAATGATTCCATACAGTGAACATAGCTATAAAGATCAATGATTCCATACAGTGAACATGGCTATAAAGGTTAATGATTCCATACAGTGAACATGGCTATAAAGATCAATGATTCCATACAGTGAACATGGCTATAAAGATCAATGATTCCATACAGTGAACATGGCTATAAAGATCAATGATTCCATACAGTGAACATAGCTATAAAGGTCAATGATTCCATACAGTGAACATGGCTATAAAGATCAATGATTCCATACAGTGAACATGGCTATAAAGATCAATGATTCCATACAGTGAACATGGCTATAAAGGTT
>NW_013704018.1:0-520 GCF_000517525.1 Limulus polyphemus | reverse complement strand
AAATATTAAACCATGAGTTCTGTTACGTTACTTTATCAGTAAAGTTTGTAAATAAGGTTTTGATTTATTTTCGCGGTTATATAGTTTGGTTTCTTATATAGATGAAATGTACTAGTGAAACATATCATGAAAAATAAAAGAAATCAAGACCTTTGAACTACAGTAAAAGTGAACACACTTCTTCCTGTAATAAGAAGAGCTAATTCTGACCTATCTTACTTATGAATGAAACAGTCGCTGTCACAGAAAACGTAGCAAACCATCCTAAAGAAGAGGTAATACGATGTAGAACTATAGGCCAGAGAAAGAAAGAAGCTATCTGGAATAAAAAGTCATGAAATATGAGTTCCAATACGAACGGTCTATAGTAGGTATTGTTGTAAACTATCAACTTACTTCTGATATATTCAAATCTAGAAGATAATATTTCTACAATGTAAGTAAACCTTGAAACATACTCATATATATACAGATGAATCATATGTTTAGTGAAATATTTACTTGATTATCTGCTAAGTTA
>NW_013704017.1:0-520 GCF_000517525.1 Limulus polyphemus | reverse complement strand
AATAATTACACTAGAACACATAATATTTCCTCGGTGCTAATAATTACACTAGAACACATAATATTTCCTCGGTGCTAATAATTACACTAGAACACATAATATTTCCCCAGTGCTAATAATTACACTAGAACACATAATATTTCCTCGGTGCTAATAATTACACTAGAACACATAATATTTCCTCGGTGCTAATAATTACACTAGAACACATAATATTTCCCCAGTGCTAATAATTACACTAGAACACATAATATTTCCTCGGTGCTAATAATTACACTAGAACACATAATATTTCCTCGGTGCTAATAATTACACTAGAACACATTTCCCCAGTGCCAATAATTACACTAGAACACTTATGTGTTCTAGTGTCATTATTAGCACCGAGGAAATATTATGTGTTCTAGTGTCATTATTAGCACCGAGGAAATATTATGTGTTCTAGTGTCATTATTGGCACTGGGGAAATATTCCTCGGTGCTAATAATTACACTAGAACACATAATATTTCCTCGGTGCT
>NW_013704016.1:0-520 GCF_000517525.1 Limulus polyphemus | reverse complement strand
TATTTTAATTGAACGAGCAAACACCTTCTGGTAAGATGAAAATATATCTGGGGCCGTACATTTTCTGAAACAACAAAAGGAGGAGAGGATAATAAGACCTACATTTGTGGGTGGTTGTAGGGTTAGAATGTCATAAGTCTTATAGCCACTGAGAAATACCTAGTTGTTTTTTTTTAAACAAACTCTACGGTAAATATTCACACAGCGATGGACAAGATATGTTTGTTATCACTATTACTTTTTTCTAAATTTGAATTAATCAAACTGACATCTCGTGAAACGCCATATGCAAGTGCTTTTTTTGTGCTAGTCAATTACAGTAGTGCTAGAGAGTGTTGAGAATTCGTTGAGTAATAAGAAAAAGCGTATAGCTTTAAATTTTATGATATATATACTTTTCAAAGTGTGAAATATAGCAGTATGTCAGAATTAAAAAATGTGTCTTTCACCAATTGTCAAAATAAAAAGGCTTTTCCTTATATTTCTTAATAGCATAAATATATATACTATGTTGTTGTTA
>NW_013704015.1:0-520 GCF_000517525.1 Limulus polyphemus | reverse complement strand
CCGCAGATTGCGAATCGAATGCCTTAACCACCTAACCACGAAAAATTATGTGCATCACTGGAAGAAGATTCAGCCAATATCAACGTTGATGACGAACAAACGAACAGTAATGATAAAGTTGAAGTTAATGTGTCACAAAAAGAGGCTCTGAAAATGAAAGAATATTACCTTTTATCAATAGTTTGTATCTGCTCATATTACCCATTCGTGTTTGTGAATGTGTTTTATAAAGTAAGTAGATGCATTTGGTGTTAGTTTATTTTTCTAAGACTCCCTTGTAGTTGTAACCATGAAAGTTGTTAACACCAGAAATTACGATTTACATAAGAAATTGAATGTTATTATCATCATAAACCATCTTGAGATACTGGAAGGAACCAAAACCTTATTTATAAAAACATTGATTGTAGTTTACAAACCTAGTATTAAAATAATATTTAGTGTGTAAAGTGTATACAATCTTTATGGCTGAGCGCTAAACTAGGGAGCACATATCGATAAAATTCGGGTCTCAATCCCC
>NW_013704014.1:0-520 GCF_000517525.1 Limulus polyphemus | reverse complement strand
TATGCTATCTAACTGTTATAATTGTAATGTAGTGAATCAAATTGTGTCTGAATGTAAGCATCAATATTTGGAAGTAAAGCTTTATTAGAGTGAACAGCAATTTCCATTCCATACATATAATTTAATGCATAAAACATTTTCTTCAAAGTGGGATATCTTATGTTAAAATGAATCACAATATGTATCATATAGGTAATGACACGAGGAATTGATATAAGTCGTCTTGTGATCAGAGAGAGAGGAATATCTCAGATATTATGGTAAACTGGGTCAGTGCTAGCTATACTATGAACAAACAAAACATCTATCGTACAGATAATGAGATGTGGGATTCATATCCATCTCCTTATAATTATAGAAGTGAGTTTTAAAAGTGAATCTTATCTTTACTCCAATGGCATTTCAAATGGAAAATTTTTTAGCCTGGCCCTCAAATATATATGATATTTTCACAAAGATTCTATATTTTTAACAATATCAGTAGGGTAAGGCCACCCAGCACCTAACTCAGTATGTTACT
>NW_013704013.1:0-520 GCF_000517525.1 Limulus polyphemus | reverse complement strand
GACCATTGGGAATTTTGATGAAAGGATATCCATTTTGAAACTTTGACATCAAGAGCATCTTTGTATTGAAATATGAGGAAAAAGGATTTTTTTCAATATTTGGGAAAAAAACATGCGCTATAGACTTTTCGGGAAAAAACATGGGCTATAGCCTTGGCTTTTAGGTGAAAATATGATTTTTTTGGAAACTAAAAAAAAGTAACTTTTTCACGCAAAATCAATAGAAAAATATCCTTTTGCTACCCCAGAGTAAAAACAATCCAGAAGGTGGAGTTTGTTTTAAAAGAAGACGATGGCTTTTTAAGTGTTGAGATTTTGTATGATAAATTTTTGGAGTTTGTTTTAAAAGAAGACGATGAGCTTTTTAAGTGTTGGGATTTTGTATGATAAAATTTTATTTTAAAGCTCTTCTTTGTTTACAATATAAATGAAGAAAAAAAACCGGTAAAATAAAAGATAGCCATAATTTTGATAACACTTTATGAAATAACCATTGGGAATTTTGATGAAAAGATATCCA
>NW_013704012.1:0-520 GCF_000517525.1 Limulus polyphemus | reverse complement strand
TGATATATATAACCCTGTAGTAAAGGTAATTAATGTGTACAACTGATATATATAACCCTGTAGTAAAGACACTAATGTGTACAACTGATATATATAACCCTGTAGTAAAGGTATTAATCTGTACAACTGGTATAATAGCGTACAACTGATAGAAATAACTCTATAGTGAAGGCATTAATGTGTAAAACTGGTATAATAGTATACAACAGATATAGATACTTCTATATTGAAGGTATTAATGTGTACAACTGATATAGATAACTCTATAGTGAAGGCATTAATGTGTACAACTGATATAGATAACTTTATAGTGAAGTTATGAATGTGTACAACTGATATCGATAACTCTGTAGTGAAGTTATGAATGTGTACAACTGATATCGATAACTCTGTAGTGAAGTTATGAATGTGTACAACTGATACAGATAACTCTGTAGTGAAGTTATGAATGTGTACAACTGATATCGATAACTCTGTGGTGAAGTTATGAATGTGTACAACTGATACAGATAACCCTGTA
>NW_013704011.1:0-520 GCF_000517525.1 Limulus polyphemus | reverse complement strand
TCAACCTGATAAACTATGGTGGGTATCAACCTGATAAACTATGCTGGTTATCAACCTGATAAACTATGCTGGGTATCAAGCTGATAAACTATTCTGGTTATCAAGCTGATAAACTATGCTGGTTATCAAGCTGATAAACTATGCTGGGTATCAACCTCATAAACTATGCTGGTTATCAACCTGATAAACTATTGTGGGTATCAAGCTGATAAACTATGCTGGGTATCAACTGATAAACTATGCTGGTTATCAACCTGATAAACTATGCTGGGTATCAAGCTGATAAACTATGCTGGTTATCAACCTGATAAACTATGCTGGGTATCAACCTCATAAACTATGCTGGTTATCAAACTTATAAACTATACTGGCTATCAAGCTGATAAACTATGCTGGTTACCAACCTGATAAACTATGCAGGTTATCCACCTGATAAACTATGCTGGGTATCAACCTGATAAACTATGCTGGCTATCAACCTGATAAACTATGCTGGCTATCAACTGATAAACTATGCTGG
>NW_013704010.1:0-520 GCF_000517525.1 Limulus polyphemus | reverse complement strand
GTTATGTTATTTTTATGTAGAGTTGATGCTATGTTATTTTCATGGAGAGTTGATGTTACGTAATTTTCATGTAGAGTTGATGCTACGTTATTTTCATGGAGAGTTGATGCTACGTTATTTTCATTGAGAGTTGATGCTACGTTATTTTCATGTAGAGTTTATGCTGCGTTATTTTCATGGAGAGTTGATGTTATGTTATTTTTATATAGAGTTGATGCTACGTTATTTTCATGGAGAGTTGGTGCTATGTTATTTTCATGTAGAGTTTATGCTACGTTATTTTTCAGAAAATCAGAACTAAATAGTGTGAAAAACGATGGCCGATAGAAAAATATTCTAATAATAAGTTTCTGTATAAACCGTACGAAAAAACATTTGTTAATCTGCTAGAAATAAACTGATAAAAGAAATATTACAATGTAAAAAATATATAACACACTTCATTAAAGTACCAACAGTTTCTTTCCACAACCCTTACTGTTCTCCGTTAAAGTAAAAAGGTTTCCTTCCAAAACCCGTA
>NW_013704009.1:0-520 GCF_000517525.1 Limulus polyphemus | reverse complement strand
TTTCGCATATTCGATAAAATTAGCTTCACAAGAAGCAACAGTGAAAGTCCCAGCATATTCGATAAAATTAGCTTCACAAGAAGCAACAGTGAAAGTCCCATTTCGCGCGCTACGAACTCTTTGACAACACAAAAGGTTTGTTTGCTTTAACGCAAAGCTACTCAATATGCTATCTGCGCTCTGTCCATCGCGAGTAATCGAACCACAAATTTTAATGTTGCAACTCTGTAAACTTACAGCTGATTCACAGAGAAACAACAGGTGGTGTCTTGAAGGTTCATTTTAGTAAATTTCACCAAAAGCGTACTGAACATATTTCTAGTACAGTACATTAATTCTAACAGTTACAAATATTTGTTTATTGTTTGTTTTTGGATTTCCCGTAAAACTATACACAATGGTTGTCTGTACTAGCCGGCCCTAATTTTGATTTTGCATACTAGAGGAAGGCAATAATGGGCATTGTTGTTGATGATTGTTGAATCTTATAGACAAGAATGTCCATCATACGGTGAAACAG
>NW_013704008.1:0-520 GCF_000517525.1 Limulus polyphemus | reverse complement strand
TTTTGACAGAAACAGCCTAGGCACCCTGTTTCTGAATACAACTGATATCAATTTTAACACCACACCAGCGAGTAACAATGAAAAGAATTGTTTCTACATTTTTATTCTTGCAAGGCTTAGTTGAAAAATATCGTTTTTCAACACCAGCGAGTAACAATGAAAAGAATTGTTTCTACATTTTTTATTCTTGCAAGGCTTAGCTGAAAAAATATCGTTTTTCAGTAAAGTTCAACTTTTGACAATAATCTTTACACTTCAGTGACGAAAAAGTATAAGGTATTTTTAATTAATTCAAGAGGAATTTTCTTTCACCTTCATCTGACACAAGGTTGTAACCTCCGAGGAATTTAATATGAAACAGTTACTAAAAAAACCAAGACAACAAAGGAAATTAGTAGGTTTATGATAAACACCCGTTTATCAGCGTTCACTGAAACATCTCACAGCTTAAAGCATTATTAAGTAAATTAAGTATAATCATTAATGTTATTCGAAGAAGAACTCAATTTTTCTGATCCTA
>NW_013704007.1:0-520 GCF_000517525.1 Limulus polyphemus | reverse complement strand
AATGTGAGATATACACAATAGTTTATCCTTGGTTTGTTTACCTTGTGTAGTTCAATTGTTGCAAAGTGGTGATTGTTGTATTATTGCGTAATGTTACCAGAACTTTCTAAGGTTTCTAATTGTTTTAATCAAGTATTATTGTATCATAATATCTGAACATTCTAGGCCTCTGTCAGGCTATAAATAAACATTCAAAATTTAGTTTGAGATACAAATAGACAGATATAGATCGTGTGATTGCAAGTTTAGTCATAAAGAGCATATAATGGTGATTTTTAAAAGGGAAATTATCACAGATTGTATTGTAATAACAGAGCAGGAAGAAGAATTTGTCTTGTCAAATTGTGTTCTAAAGTAATTGAACCAGCCTGTGTAGACTTTGACAAAAAAGAGACAATCATTTAAAGTTCTGGATACAACTGTGATAACCAACTGTGTAAAGAACATTTGTGTATACATTTGATTTGTTTTTAATATATTATTTTATAACAAGCAGACTGTGTTCCTCTTTGTTATAGTT
>NW_013704006.1:0-520 GCF_000517525.1 Limulus polyphemus | reverse complement strand
TGTTGAGAGGACTACTTCAAACAATACTATGTGGATGGGAGGACCTTTTTTATGCACAAACTCTACACATATTTTTCTTATTGAAAAAAGACACAAATATTGCACTCAAAAGGTAATTAAGTGGAAACAAAAGTAGTGAAAGAAAAAAAAAAGAATCCTGACCAACATACGAATATTCTTTTGGCAAATAACACACTTAAAACTGGTACAGAAAGCAGGAAAACGTAGAAAAGAAGAAAAATAAATACAATTGTGATTTTGTTGCCTTTTACACTGCATTTGCTAAAAAATATAATATGAAGCTATTAATTTAGAATCCAAAATTCACCTACTATACTCGCACCCGAATAATAATTCTTTATCATTGAAATGTTTGTTGATCATGAAAGAGTTTATAAAAGTTGCAAGGAAACAGCAACACTGTTGAAACAACCCTCACCTAAACCACATAAAGATTTCTCGTGAAACAACCCTCATCTAAATCACATTAAGATTTCTCTTGAAACAACTCTCACCTAAA
>NW_013704005.1:0-520 GCF_000517525.1 Limulus polyphemus | reverse complement strand
TATCAATAAATAACGTTGTGGTTAAGAATGTAGTTGAGATTTCCTGGGAATACGTCTATTGTTGATATCAGTAAATAACGTTGTGGTTAAGAATGTAGTTGAGATTTCCTGGGAATACGTCTATTGTTGATATCAGTAAATAACGTTGTGTTTAAGAATGTAGTTAAGATTTCCTGGTAATACGTCTATGGTTGATATCAGTAAATAACGTTGTGGTTAAGAATGTATTGAGATTTCCTGGGAATACGTCTATTGTTGATCATTCTTAACCACAACGTTATTTACTGATTATTCGAGATTTCCAGGGAATACGTCTATTGTTGATATCAGTAAATAACGTTGTGGTTAAGAATGTATTTGAGATTTCCTGGGAATACGTCTATTGTTGATATCAGTAAATAACGTTGTGTTTAAGAATGTATTCGAGATTTCCAGGGAATACGTCTATTGTTGATATCAGTAAATAACGTTGTGTTTAAGAATGTATTCGAGATTTCCTGGGAATACGTCTATTGTTGGT
>NW_013704004.1:0-520 GCF_000517525.1 Limulus polyphemus | reverse complement strand
GTTCAGCAGCACAACATGTTGTGCTGCTGAACAGTTGTATGTAAATAAGGTTAATTCAGATATCCTGAGATTCAACTATTTACTCCACAGTAAATGAATAGGAAGCTGGAAGATAATTAAAGCTCAACTTTCCCCAAGTCTTTACACAAAGAAAGAGATTGAACGTAAGATTGTAACAATCTTTTATCCAAACAGAAACATAACAATTAAACATAAACAAATGTTTAATGTGTCCTGTTAAACTGGAGGCAGAAAGATATTTAACAGGTTTCTCTCGACAGTTCTAGGTAAATAATAAGTGGGCAAAAAAAAACAATTTATAAGCATAATGAATTAATATATTTTTGGAGGAATATACTAAGTTTTGACAAAACATTGGTCTGTCTTCTTATATTAGCATAATATGCTTCCATACTTAAGTTCTTGGTAAAGTTCAGCTTCAATGTCAAAATGCATAATAAATGTTTTATGTTTAAAATAAAAAAAACTAAAATATGTATAACAACAAAGAGAACACACT
>NW_013704003.1:0-520 GCF_000517525.1 Limulus polyphemus | reverse complement strand
TCAACGATCATCGTGATGTGTAACAAGGTACCTCTCAACTATCGTCGTGATAGGTATTAAGATACCTCTCAACTATCGTCGTGATGTGTAACAAGGTACCTCTCAACTATCGTCGTGATGTGTAACAAGGTACCTCTCAACTATCGTCGTGATGTGTAACAAGGTACCTCTCAACTATCGTCGTGATGTGTAACAAGGTACCTCTCGCTAATTATCTGATAGAATGTTTTGTTAATACGGTAGAAAAGAAATTTTAACCACACTCAAGGAAGTAACTTCATTGGTCGAACACTTTAAAATTAAGTGATAAATGGTAAAAGCTTATTATTCAAAAATGGTTTTCTTAATTATCGTCAAGTAGTTAATATTTAGTTAGTTTAAAAGTAAGTTTAAATAAAATACTGTATATTCTGGAGTTGAGTAAGTTGTCATTCTCAAAGAATAATCTTACATAATCACATTTTTGTTTTTTCAAAGGAATCAGAAGCGTAGAGTATTAATTACTGTTTCTCCTGAAGAT
>NW_013704002.1:0-520 GCF_000517525.1 Limulus polyphemus | reverse complement strand
AACATTATAACACTGTAGTTTATTAACCTAGAAGCAAACACTATTTCAAACAAAACATACTTTTAACATTATACTCTGTAGTTTGTTAACCAGAAGCAAACACTATTTCAAACAAAACATACTTTTAACATTATACACTGTAGTTTATTAACCAGAAGTAAACAATACTTTAAACAAAAAAAAATGATTCTAATAACATAGTTTGTAGCTATTAACCAGAAGGAAACAATACTTTAAACAAAACATACTTTTAACAGCGCTCTCTGTAGTTTATTAACTAGAAGTAAACAATACTTTAAACAAAAAATAAAAATGATTCTAATAACATAGTTTGTAGCTATTAACCAGAGGAAACAATACTTTAAACAAAAAGTACTTTTATCAGTGCTCTCTGTAGTTTATTAACTAGAAGTAAACAATACTTTAAACGAAAAAAAAAAAAGATTCTAATAACATAGTTTGTAGCTATTAACCAGAAGGAAACAATACTTTAAACAAAACATACTTTTAACAGCGCTCT
>NW_013704001.1:0-520 GCF_000517525.1 Limulus polyphemus | reverse complement strand
CAAAACTGTTAACTGCTAATAGAAATAGTCCTGTATCAAAACTGATAACTGCTAATAGAAGTAGTCCTGTATCAAAACTGATAACTGCTAATAGAAATAGTCCTGAATCAAAACTGATAACTGCTAATAGAAATAGTCATGAATCACAACTGATAACTACTAATAGAAATAGTCCTGAATCAAAACCGATAACTACTAATAGAAATAGTCATGAATCAAAACCGATAACTACTAATAGAAATAGTCATGAATCAAAACCGATAACTACTAATAGAAATAGTCCTGTATCAAAACTGTTAACTGCTAATAGAAATAGTCCTGTATCAAAACTGATAACTGCTAATAGAAATAGTCCTGTATCAAAACTGATAACTGCTAATAGAAATAGTCACGAATCAAAACTGATAACTGCTAATAGAAATAGTCACGAATCAAAACTGATAACTGCTAATAGAAATAGTCCTGAATCAAAACTGATAACTACTAATAGAAATAGTCATGAATCACAACTGATAACTGC
>NW_013704000.1:0-520 GCF_000517525.1 Limulus polyphemus | reverse complement strand
TAGAAAAGATAATACATCAACACTATCACTTCCTTTTATAATCTTAAACACCCCAATCTGATCCCCCAAACTCTTCTTCTTTCAAGATAGAACAATTTGAGAGATTTCAGCCTCTCGTCGTATGACAATCCCTCCACCCCAGGCACCATTCTAGTAACTCTTCTTAACAATTCAATGTCTTTCCTAAGGAAAGGAGCCCAAGATTGAACACAATACTCCAAATGGGGCCTAACCAGTGACCGGTACAATGAAAGTATAACTGCTTTAGACTTGTATTCCATATTTCGATAGATACAACCGAAAATCCTACTTTCCCTACATGCACACTGCTTGGATGGCTTTAGAGACTGATTGAATATTACACCAACATCCCTTTCTTTATAACACTAATAAGGTTATTCTCATCCAAGTTATACTTATAATTTAAGTTATTATAACCAACATGCATTATCTTGCATTTAATTAAAACCCATCTGCCATTTATTTTCCCAAGTCATTAAATGATCTGAATCCTTTTATA
>NW_013703999.1:0-520 GCF_000517525.1 Limulus polyphemus | reverse complement strand
TACAGATGGTCATATATCTTATCTATAGATATTTTATACCGTATCGTAGGTTTGATATTCTATACAGTTAGTCAGATATCTTATCTATAGATATTTTATACCGTATCGTAGGTTTGATATTCTCGTGAATGGGGGAGGTGCTGTAACCTTGGAGTTCCAGAGAAGTCACTTCCATCCTATTAAACGTACAATCATGGTCCCCTGGAACGACATTGTTGTTATGAGAACAGTTGTGATGTCAGTCACAATGGAAGATAATTCATCCAATGGCAGTGAAGACCACCAAGATCCCTGTCTAGCTCATGACTATGACGTCATGAAACCAATTGTCTACCAGACATGGCGACCAGGGTCTCAAGGGGGGTGTACAGAGAAGAGTGTCGTTGTTATGGAAACACAAGTTAGCGCTCTTTGACTCTTCTGTAAAATGATATTTCCAATATGTTTAGATAATCAGTAATCTGTAATTGTTCCCACTCTTTAGTGAGGCTATAAAAAGCATTCATCTAACGAAGCTTTT
>NW_013703998.1:0-520 GCF_000517525.1 Limulus polyphemus | reverse complement strand
GTATGAAATATCAAAGCAAAAACTTTATAATGTATTGATTTATCAGTTTAGCTGTTATCGAAATTTTCGGTGTTATGCCTTTAGTAATCTAACTTAAGTATATAATTAAAACTTCATTCAAAAATAGGCCGTGTGAATTGGACTATCACAGATCAATATATATACATATACAAGGTATTAAAATTGCATTAATTAAGAATGCTTGTCGGTGATTATTTTGTAAAGTTCCGACTAACGACTAGGTGATCTGATGTTGAGAATATGTTCTATACTTGGAATACATAATTGTAGTTTGTTATCAAGTTATGAGAATGACGTAACGATTTTCTTCAATTAAAAACAACCGTAGTTCACAATAGTGACCTACAAGTGGATCACTCAATGACGTAACGATTTTCTTCAATTAAAAACAACTGTAGTTCACAATAGTGAACTACAAGTGGATCACTCAGATATGACGATACAGATTTTGATGTTCTGCGTGGGAAAATTACAACAAAACCAGCCGTTGTAAGGACAA
>NW_013703997.1:0-520 GCF_000517525.1 Limulus polyphemus | reverse complement strand
TACGTTGTAGAGATCTTATGTCTTACTTATGTCAAATACGTTGTACAGATCTTTTGTCTTACTTATGTCAAGTATGTTGTAGAGATCTTATGTCTTACTTATGTCAAATGAATTAATTGAATGATGATAGATCTTCAAAAATCTGAAACTCAGAATAAAAACTAATAGCATAGATAAGCAAAAATAGTTTAGCCATACAGTTATTTGTTTCAGTATTCCAACCATTAAAAATAACCTTTATATTAATGATACAATGGTCTAATTAGAAGCAAGACATTAAGGGTTACTTGTGACATGCTTGGGTTCAAAATTGAACAGATGGCACAGATGCTCTACAAAACTACTTTTCCTGTTCTTTAGTACAAACCAACAGGTGCTAAACGACTCCCACCAGAAGGCCATAAATACTATACCTTTGTTCTGGATGTGACTCGATCAAGAAATTGGATTTGATCACGTGAAAAATGAAGTATTACCCTCGTTTTCCTCTCTTACCTGCTTCGAACTCACCCTGGAGACA
>NW_013703996.1:0-520 GCF_000517525.1 Limulus polyphemus | reverse complement strand
TTAAGTCAAAGAAACAGTTTGTTTAGAAGATATGATATCAAACATAGCAATAGCCCATAGAAACAAGTTGGTTAGGAGGTATGACATTAAACTAAGTTCACAGAAACAGTTTGTTTAGAAGGTATGACATCAAACTAAGTTCAGAGAAACAGTTTGTTTAGAAGGTATGACATCAAACTAAGTTCAGAGAAACAGTTTGTTTAGAAGGTATGACATCAAACTAAGTTCACAGAAACAGTTTGTTTAGAAGGTATGACATCAGACAAAGTCACAGAAACAGTTTGTTTAGAAGGTATGATATCAAACTAAGTTCAGAGAAACAGTTTGTTTAGAAGGTATGACATCAAACTAAGTTCAGAGAAACAGATTGTATAGAAGCTATGACATCAAACTAAGTCACAGAAACAGTTTATTTAGAAGGTATGACATCAAACTAAGTTCACAGAAACAGTTTGTTTAGAAGGTATGACATCAAGCTAAGTTCACAGAAACAGTTTGTTTAGAAGGTATGACATCAAAC
>NW_013703995.1:0-520 GCF_000517525.1 Limulus polyphemus | reverse complement strand
AGCCAACTTTGACAGTTGATCTTAGTTTATACATTACCCTTTAGTTTCTAAATAATCTCACTTGTAGCCAACTTTGACAGAGAATCATTTTAACAGTTAACTTTAGAAAATAAAAGTTAAATATATTTATTAAACTATTTAATCTATTATGTTTGTGTTATATTGTTTTTAGTTCATTAAGATAAATAAGAGTTTAAAGTAGTGTTTTTTTTTTGTCTTAAACCTCGTGTGCCTGCACATATCAGGTTGCTCAACCCGATAAAGACGAACCCTTGGAAAGACAAACAGAACGGAAAGTGACTATAGTAGGCACTCCTGAATCACAATGGAAGGTAGGTTGAGTTTTGAACTTGTTTTGTTACAGTACTCGAGCATCAGGTTTTACATCTTTGAATCCTATCGATAATATCAGAGATAAATTTTTACCATAATTATGCTATGCTTTCTCTTTTGAAGACCCCAAGTGTGTGTGTGTGTGTTTACCCACGCACATACTTGTTTACTGTGCACTGTTCTTGTG
>NW_013703994.1:0-520 GCF_000517525.1 Limulus polyphemus | reverse complement strand
GGTACACAGTATCTGCTACAGGAGACTTTAGAACTCTGTCCACTACATCAACAATAAGATCTTCAAGTTTATCAAGAAGTTCGTCAAAGGTGATGAATGGACATTCCCCTTCTATATGAGTAAACCTACAAGACAAACAATTACAGTCACAAGTTTTAGAAATGGGATAGAAAAGATAAATCTTAAAGTTACTACACATAAAAGCTGCTAAGAAGTATGTAAATGTACACATAAAAGCTGCTAAGAAATATGTAAATATCTTCAAAATATAAAAAATGCAGGAATGCAAATATGGGATGATAATGGATTTTTTTTCTCTAAAGAAAATGTTTATAAATTACTGTAGTATACATACCATCCTATAGTGGTTGCTTCATATCCTTAAAAATCTTTTAAATTTCTTTAAGCTCTAGTCAAGAAACTTGCTAAACCTGGTTGAGGTCATGTGCTAAAGT
Organism: Limulus polyphemus; assembly: GCF_000517525.1. Taxonomy (NCBI): domain Eukaryota; kingdom Metazoa; phylum Arthropoda; class Merostomata; order Xiphosura; family Limulidae; genus Limulus; species Limulus polyphemus. The sequence goes on along the minus strand of NW_013703994.1, from coordinate 65 downwards.
CAACCAGTGTTATTACTTTCTGTAGCAGATCTGTTTCCTGGGGAAGTTTTATTGTGTCCTATAAC
>NW_013703993.1:0-520 GCF_000517525.1 Limulus polyphemus | reverse complement strand
CATGTATCTATACGACATGTGGCAAGGTTTTAGTAACTTACTACATGTATCTACACGACATGCGGCAAAGTTTTAGTAACTTACAACATGTATCTACACGACATGCGGCAAGGTCTTAGTAACTTACTGCATGTATCTACACGACATGTGGCAAGGTTTTAGTAACTTACTACATGTATGTACACGACATGTGGCAAGGTTTTAGTAACTTACTACATGTATGTACACGACATGTGGCAAGGTTTCAGTAACTTACAACATGTATCTACACGACATGTGGCAAGGTTTTAGTAACTAATTACATGTATCTACACGACATGTGGCAAGGTTTTAGTAACTTACTGCATGTATCTACACGACATGCGGCAAGGTTTTAGTAACTTACTATATGTATCTACACGACATGTGGCAAGGTTTTAGTAACTTACTACATATATTTACACGACATGTGGCAAGGTTTTAGTAACTTACTACATGTATCTACACGACATGCGGCAAGGTTTTAGTAACTTACTACATA
>NW_013703992.1:0-520 GCF_000517525.1 Limulus polyphemus | reverse complement strand
GCTTAAGTCTTTGTCAAATACAATATGGTGGCATTGAAACCCTTCACAGATACACTGTAGCTGTAGCTAAACCTTTCTAAAATACATGACAGGGGTGCTTAAGTCTTTCTCAAATACAATATGGTGGCATTGAAACCCTTCACAGATACACTAGAGCTGTATCTAAACCAATTTAAAATACATTGCAATGGTATTTAAGTCTTTCTCAAACACATTACAGCTGTAGGCAAATTCTTCTAAAATACATTGCAGGGGTATTTTAGTCTTTCTCGGATACACTCCTGCTGTAGCTAAACCCTTCTAAAATACATTACAGGAATATTTAAGTCTTCCTCCGATACACTACAGCCGCCATTAATTAAATCGTTCTCAGATATGTAACTGGTGGGGTACTTTTAATCTTTCTTGAATACACTACGATGAGTTACTGAAACTTTCCTCAGATACTAGCTAACTGATATAGTTGTCTTTATAATTATCCTTTATTAACTGCATCTTCCTCCCTCACAATATTCGGGTA
>NW_013703991.1:0-520 GCF_000517525.1 Limulus polyphemus | reverse complement strand
CATACATATGATTGTTAACAACCGGTTCGAGGAGGTCATTAAATTCTAAGAACAGGTTCGCACAAACCGGTGCGAACTGGCTGAATCCCACCACTGACTCAAGTTACAATTTTATGAGGCTAATAATAAAGCACACAATATGTATATTTAAGACATCAAAATACCGATACATTACTGAAGAAAAAAAAACAATCATACTTACATTAACACAATACATTTACTCATCAACATTGTCATTAATATTTCAGAAAAGTTTATAACCATGACCAATAAAATATTTTTCCACATTGTATACATTCAAAGTATTACAAACTTAAGTTTTGTGAATGAAATATTTGAATTTTATTGATAGCAGCACACCTGGTACAATGGGATGCCCTAAACAAGGTCAGTTGCTTTTGTGTGTGTAGCTCTAATGATTGATAAAACCCATTTCAGGTACTTACAAGAATAGAATGACAATAGTTAAATACAGTCTGTTGATACTGCAATAATATCAGGAAGTGTCAAATGAAGTTTT